>NW_008824283.1:2691090-2693403 GCF_000699105.1 Pygoscelis adeliae | reverse complement strand
GGGCCGGGCCGAGGTGAGGAGAGGAGGGGTGCCTCGCCCTTGGCCGTGGCCTCTCTCTCTCCCCGAGGCCGCACTCGCGTGTGCGTGGGGCGCTGAGGTTGAGTTTTTTAAGGCGGGCCGCTGGCAGAGCCCTTTCGCGCACCTGGCAGGGGGTCTCTTGTGGTGATTTGGGCTGACCGCAAGGTCAGAAGTTACACCTTGAAACTGCCCCGGTGGTCGCACGGGGGCAGGCCCCTGGTGGGCCGGGTGCAGGGTAGCTCTGAGGACGCGGGGAGGCTGCCCAAGGGATCGGGCGCAGTTGAAGCCTACCCTGGGGTGGTAGGGCCCGGCTCCAGTTCTCCCCGTCGGCGGAAAGGGCACGGCTGGGGCTCCCCAGGCAGCGGTTAAGGGATGGGGGGCGTGTGGTAGATGATGCGCAGGGCACAGCTAGGGATGCGGGTGGACAGTGGGAAAAGTGCAAGTGCCGCCTGGCTTGAAAAGATAAATCAGGGTGAAAACGTGATCAGCTGAAAAAAAAGTGAGACGATAATGGAGGGGAGAGCCTTGGTAGATGGACAAAAAGAGGGATCACATCTACAGCAGCAGATGGGTGATGTTGGTTCAGGTTCTGTTGCCTGCACTACTTTAGCCTAGTGGCTCATTTGTCTAGGGAGTGACTATTTAGCATGCATGTGATAGCTTTATCACTTCTAAGGCACCCTGAATTGGCTGTTTCCAGCACAGACTTCAGTTTTGGTTTTTCTATTCCAGTGACCTGTGAAAACTGAGCTCTATGTAATCAAGCACTGAATAAAACTCCCTTTCATCTTGTTTTGCATGCATTCCTTGTGTACCCCGCAACCGTTAATGCCCAAATTTTGAAAGAAAACTGAATTTTCACAAGTTTTGAAGTCAAAGGCATGTGAAGCAATGCCTTTTTATTGAAAAATACTATGCCAAGCCATGAGGCAGTTAAGGCATATTCTTATGAGGTTTTCCTTGCTCTAAACAGCTTTTCAGTAAGCAAGTTCTGATGAAAGATAAAGTTCAAAATGTTCCTCTAAATAAGTTCTTAAATGCTCTAAATTTAAGAAAAAAAAAACCCAACATAAAAAACCAACAACAACCAAAAAGCCCCTGCACTATATAGGCTGTTGCAGATTCGGGTTAGGTAGAATCTGTTCTGATCAGCAGCACATGGTCAAGGATTACCCTCAGAGAACAGGGGTTCTCAAAAACAGAAGGTAATCAATCTTTTGTTGAGAGGGTGATTCTCTTTCTTCTTTCCCCTCATACTGTGGGGAAATATGCTGACTGTTAAAGCCATATCAGCTCTTCTGGAGTTACCAGCCACCATTGCTAAAATACCAAGAAAGTATTAAATCTGGCAGAACTCCATTAGCAGACTGGAGTGTATCTATCCCATACGAGGAGGTGCTGAGGAGGAGGTGTGCCTTTAGAAATATTTTGAGATGTGTCCTGACTTCTGAACAACTTCTAACTGACATCACCAGGTTTTGATTCAAGCCTGAAGGGCCTGTGGGATGTTTGACATTTCAAAGTTGGGGTAGAAATTGAATATTCGGATGCCAGATTCATGTTTGGTCTTAATTTGTTTGATCACTGCTTCTAAATGAACATTTCTGATGACTGAGTCTGTTGGTGCCAGTGATGGATGGGGGTATTAACGAGAGATTGGAACACTGCAGTAAGTGGCAAGAGCATGGCTAGTTACAATGAAAGCAAACAGGAGCTCTATGGCTGATTTTTCTCCCTCTCTCTCTGGATAAAAAAGTAGATTCAGCATTCTGCAACATCCCAGCTGCAATGATTTAGCCCACAAAAATGTGCCTTTCTGCTGTTCTGCTAGCACTGTGTAATTTATTCTGATTTACAGAAAATATTTCTGAACCTTCACACTGTCCTGTTAAATCTCATGTCATTTGAAAAGGGAGAAGGAAATTACAGCTGTGGTACAAAATCAATCCATGCAGTTTTGAATTTGTTGAAATGTTATTTAAATCTCATCTGGCTGTGCAAAGAGCACAGGGGTTTGAATAAGTTACGGTGTTTCATCCCCAGAAGGAATTGAACTGGTAAGAATAATACTGAACATCAGGGGTCAGCAACCCATCCAGGGTGGTGTGCTAACCTTTTTTTTTAACTTTTCCAAAAGAGAGTTTATTTGCCAGCAAAAACTCTACAGGAGTTGGACCTGCTTAGAAGTTTTGAGCTGCTGCTGATCAGTGGCAAGATACTACCTTGCCTCCATATGAGGCAAGGGTTTCTAGCTTCCACACAGCTCTGAAGTTGGTGGGAGCCAGGACTAGGAAC
>NW_008824283.1:2635939-2691065 GCF_000699105.1 Pygoscelis adeliae | reverse complement strand
ATGCCGTGGTTCCCAATTCCAGTCCCTGGCCAGCCCTGTTGTGCACCATCCAAAATCCATCTGCTGATTTTGGCTCCTATCCCATGGGGTTACTATTCCAAAATGACTGACAATTTTTCCTTATCATCACATTTTTAAATAGAGTTGATGAAACATACCGTCTTATTGACTTCGTAGGAAAAAGTGTGAGAAAAATTAGCAAATTTTACTATATAAATTTTCTACCTGTGTCTCCTCTGATCTGGAGACACTTTGGGGCTCCATAGAACTGGAGTCTATTCAGCATTTTGTTTCTCCCAACACAACATAGGGGAAAAGATGCAACTCCCCAGAACCCCGGTTCCCTGCTCTCATTTAGGGGTGATTATTCCTTTATGAATCTTTACCCTAGATCTAGCAAGAAGGGCAAACTTTCCCATGATCCTACTTTATTAAAGATGGGGATGTCCCCAGGAGTCCTTTTTAGCAGAGTGACCTTTGAGCCTCATGGCTGCTGTGTAGGTTGGTTTGTTGGTTCCCCCTGAGGTTAGCCCTGAGCAAGCTGCAGCTCAGTGAAAGACTCTGAATCTCTCTCCTGTGGAACTGCTCCTCAGTGCCACTATGAAGTAAAATCCCAAAGGCTTCACTGGTATTCGGGGAATAGACACCCACCTGGAGAACTGCAGGCTCTCTGCCCACCGTCAGGGGACCAATACTCCAGCTAGCAAATGTAGAGGCAGAGACTTTCTAACCCCTCAGGTATCAACATAGTCCATGCGTGTGACTTCTGTCTTTAAGGTTCCCAAGTGCTGACTGACTGTCTGTATGTCTCACTTTCTCTTCTTTACACTTTAACTTTGCTTACGGGAGTGTGGCATTCATAGGTTACTTTATGTTTGGAAAATACAAGAACAAGTTGTCTTGTAGAATTTTCAAACATACACATCTTAGTAAGAAACACCCCGGAGGTTATAGGGCTGTTGCCAGTTTTTACCGCTAAATCTTACTTGTTCAAACACAGAACACATTACTGCTTTAATCAGTCTTTTAGAACCTCTAATTCATTGCTGTAAGTGGAAGTGTATGAACAGCTGAAGATTGTATATATACAAAAAATGAAACCTCAGTATCATTTGTTTAATCTTCTTGGTGCTAAGGGATTTTTCAGAGCATTGATGTTTAAGTGAATACCTGTTGAAAAAATCAAGAACATATAATCCTGAACAAGGAGATATGTTTGGATAAGAGTTCAGCGATGGAAGCCTTAGCTTGTATTGTTGAGATTTCCTCCCTGTTTCGAATGGGCTTACCTCTCCGGGTAGGCATGCAGCAGAATCCAGGGTCACTGAGTACCTCAAGTGGAACACTTTAATACTACAACACTTTTATTGAGCCAGGTGTAAGTTGAAGAGGTAAAGTCAGAGAAAGAATCTATATCTCGATACTTTCCTCCAGCAAGAACTTCTTTACTCTTCCGAAATTTTCCTGTTTCTTCCCAAACCGACAGTGTGATGATGGTGATGTTATCTGGCATGATCAACAGACTCAAGTACAACGTAGTGTGCCAAAAGAAAAGCTGGAGGAAGTGAAGAATGTTGTGTTGACTCTAGCTTTCTCAGTAGTGCTGAAAGAAATATAGAGGACCAATGTGAAAGAAGATTTATATTCTTTTGTTTCTGACATGAAAGTTTTCTACTAGATTGTATACAAATACTTTTTTCTTACTACTTTCAAGATAGCCTTAGATTTTGCCTGCCTTTTGTAACTATTAATGCTATTACAGAAGACAAGAGGGCAACTGGGAGGAGTAGAGCATTTTATTCAGATTGTTAAAAACACATATTTTTAAATGCACAATACTTACTCCCTATTTTGCAGCAATGCCTAATTGGCAGTTGGTGAAATGACTCTGCTCTTTTAATAAAGTTACGGAAATTCATAGCCTAATATCCTTGAGTTCACTAAAACATCTTCTAACGAGACTGAAGCCAATGAGAATTTCTCGTATTTCCAAGTGTAAAATGTTCATAAAATGTAACAATAGACATACAGTAGTTTAAATATTACAGGCCAGCTGATTTTAGGCTGAACAAACTCCTGAGAACAATACCTGGCAGCTAAATCTCTCACTGGGAGATTGTAGCTCCAGTATTTATGGCCACATTTTCAAGATGGCTTTGCACAGGATTAGGCATCTAACCTCTGTGCATAATTACAGTGATTTCAGGGACACATTGGATGACACTTTACTGCTGAATTGTATGTGTTTGCTCATTTGCTTGATTCATATGAAAAAGCAAGAAAGCTGAGCATAAGAAAAAAAGATGTACCTGCATTTTGAAAAAATCATCCTTAAAACATTCTGGGTCTTGCGATAAATAAAAGCAGCTCTTCGCTTGTTAGAGCTTGCACTGTCTCCTGCAGACTTGTGATACCCACATACTTCATTTGTGGATAACAATTTTCTAATATTTCATTCCAGAAAGTTGCATTGTTTTTCTAAATTTTTCCATGAACTGTGAGTTATTCCAGTTCTGAGCTCCCCTGATGAACATTTCATGTTTATATATCTCAGGAATATGTGGATTTTCCCATGTAACTTTGAGATGATCCTAAACTTATTTAGTCTCATGTACCATTCTGGTTTCATACAATATTAAAGGTGTTGAGGTATTTCAAATCTGAGCCTAAAGGGAGGTTGAAATTTTGCCAGTAGACGGAACCAAAACCCTGGATTCAAACAGCCAGAGACTATGAGGATACGTATTTGAATTTTACAGCCTTTAGACATTCTTAAATACTAATATTTACATCAGAAGATTCACAAGGTAGAACCAACGTGAGGCCCACAAACTGAGCAATGTATGTGCATGCTTCTTGTTTTTCACAGAAGAGCTAAGCTTTGCAGGAAGAGCACAGCAGGACTAGAGCAAATTGGGGTTATGAATTCTGCATATTAAAAGGGTCTTTTCTCTGTAACCTGTTTTGGGCTTGCTCTGTTGCCCACCCGAGTGCAGCTCCTCTAAATTAAGTGTTGCACTAGGATCCCTGGGCTGGACCCTATTTTTACCCAGTCATGAAAGCAGGAGCCTTTGTTGTTGGGTGAAAATGGCTAATTTACACTCAAGCTTATAAAGTATCTGCTGCTGGTAACTCCTGATGTATTTTAAAAGTATATATTCTTTGAGAAAAAATCAGGCTTGTGCTGCTTAAGACAGGGATAATGTAAATGAACATGCATGCAACGAGAGTTTGTTAATGTGGATGTTGAGGCGCTTCAAGCCACGTTGGGTGCAATACTGGTACAATACCAGCACTGCAAAGATGCGTATGAGTTACTGCACTCACAGCTAGGGTGGAGATAGGCTGACTGGCATGTACTGCAGCTGAGTACAATTTGTGCTGCTAAAACTCAGCATCTGGAAAATAGCTTTTCTTTTTTATTATTATTATTATAGTAAACTCGTGTTTTGCCCGAGAGGTGAATTATTTTAGAAATGAAGACTGAATGAAAGAGTTTCTACTAAAAGAATGCATGTTATATCGGGAAGATTCCAGTCAAAGGGAGTGATGCTTTTCACAGCTTTCTTTTTTTAATATGTTCTAGTCCCAAGTTGCCTGAACAGCGTTCTCTCTTTTTTAAAATAAAACAGAATAAAACTTCAAGACACATGAATTTCTATGGAAACCAAATTGCCACTTCTGGTTTAACCCAGCAGGTGGCTGAACACCACACAGCCGTTTGCTCACCGCCCCCACACACAGCGGGATGGGGGAGAGAATCGGGAGAAAAAAAGTAAAATTCGTGGGTTGAGATAATGACAGTTTAATAGGACAGAAAAGGAAGGGAAAATAATAATAATGATAGAAGAATATACAAAATAAATGATGCACAAAGCAATTGCTCATCACCCGCTGACCAATGTCAGTTCCCGAGCAGCGGTCACCGCCCCCCGGCCAACTCCCCCCAGTTTCTATACTGAGCATGACGTCACATGGTATGGAATAGCCCTTTGGCCAGTTGGGGTCAGCTGTCCTGGCTGTGCCCCCTCCCAGCTTCTCGCTGGCAGGGCAGGACAAGCTGAAAAGTCCTTGACTAGTGTAAGCGCTGCTCAGCAACAACTAAAACATCAGAGTGTTATCAACATTATTCTCATCCTAAATCCAAAAACACAGCACTGTACCAGCTACTAGGAGGAAAATTAACTCTATCCCAGCTGAAACCAGGACACCACTTTATGTACTTTAAGGAGAGGATTTTTAAAGGCATCTACAGAATTTAGTTAGTTGACTTCTTTTTCTGTAAGCTTGCCAATCAGCTTTACTTATGGATTTTATTGTGAAAAAGAAATGTTTCGACAAAACCAACAGAGCATTGGGAACTCGTCACTTCTGGAAGAGACTTAATTGAAATTGAAGATAGGTTATCTAAGTTCTCTTGCTGCCTTAAGAAAAAGTCTTCTTGATTTACTGTTAAAGAGGCTGAATTTGTAGTGTGCAAAATCCAGGGAACTCTTAGCTGGATTAAAGTATTTGTGAATCTCACCCGGAATAGAAATCCGATAGATGGCGGTGTTGGATTTGCAAAGCCGGGTCCCCATTCCTTTCCTTGTAAAACTGATCCAATTCTTCTAGAAATCAGGGGTGAAGCTCACTGTCTTACAATAGTGCAGGACTGGACTCTAAGCTAACTAGAAGAAGAGGGATGAACTGTTCCATAATTACCTCAGGCTCCAGAGCATATGCTAAATTTACTTTTTGGGACAGTTTTTTTGATCTTCACAGGGAAGAAACCAAAGCTCAACAAATCAAGCAAAGAACAAATAATTACCGTTTTCCAGAGGTCGTATAAAGTTCAGGTTCTTTGCTAGAATTAAACATTTGCACACAAGTCTCAGTGCTTCCCAAAGAACATTTTAAAGGACATTGTGAAATAGGCAATTACAGGCTTTTTAATCACAGCTATAAATTCAAGTTTTACTACATCCACTTTTTAGGTTGACTTATTAAAGAAATTGTGAAGGATTCTTATTCATTTTGAACATCCATTCTCTTTTTCGCTGTGTCTTGGCTGGAGTCCTATAAAGAGTATGAGAATTACTAGATAGGAATCATGTTCTTCATTGGTCAAGCTAATATATTTTGACATAAGAAATTTCCAGTAACACCACCAGATTTCCTTCCTCTGTCACCTTCCACTTATCTGAACGACCCTACCCTAGTATTTTTTCAAGCCTTCCATTGTTTTCATTAGTTTGACTCAAGTTCACAGGGTATAAAATAAGGGTCCAACCTGTTAATTAAGACTATTCTTTGTCTTTATCACTGTTTACATGTTTTGTAGAGGCAGGATGCTCATTGTTCAGCCAGTGTAAATGAATTTGTCTCATTTGAGTTAAAAAATGTGCCAGTTCAAGTCATTAGAGTATCTAAAGCAGGATTTGCCATAGTGAAGTCACTAACTCATCTGGTGGGATTGCGTGCCCTATCAGGGACTTTCATTCGGGGCATGCTGCTTCTTACACTGGTTTCAGACTCACACCCTCAACAATGCTAATGGAAAAGTGAAGTGACTGAGACACGTTTGTAATCTCTATGGAGTTCGCTGGTTATAGGAATAAATAAAAACTGCAACTTTAACGTTAAGCCAGTGCTTGATTAAAATCGGCAATAAGCACATCATTGTGAATGACTAAAAGCAGAAAAAATTGTTTCAGATTAATCTTATTAGAACTGTGTACTCAAATTTGAATGTGATATTCCTAAAATTATGGATATTCTAGGAAAAAGCCAAACCATAGATTACTGAGTATAAATTGAACCTAACCTTATGCTTTTATAACAAGGCAAGAGAACAGAGGAATGCAGATACATCTGTTCATGTTGTAGAGACATAAATTGACATAATAGCCTTTTCTCTACAGGGAGGCTTTGCTTATCTCCTCATTTTAGTTATAAACCAATCAGATAAACATAGTATAACGAGTTGTCCCGTGACCATTATGATGAAGAAAGGCTGATTTATGGATTTGCAACCTTTATCTCTTAACACTTCTCCCTTTCACTTGGTATTTTCAGCACCCTCATTTGTCTTCCATGTTGTCCTCCCACATGCCCTGTTCCTGTCTTATTTGCCTGTCTTAACGGGCAAATGGGAGCATGAGGCTTAGCTGCTTCTGGGCTGTGTGTGTGCTGACTAGCTAGTCAGCATGTACAAGCTCAATAGCCAGTAGGCTTTAAAATTGGTCAAGGGACAGACTTATAAAGGTCTTCTCCTGAGAGGAGGCACTAATTTGGGTCCCTTCCCTCTATTCAGCCACAAATTTTTATAATACAGAATTGATTATCTTTCTTAATTTAGCTTCTTGTTCAATTTGGTAGAAATCAATGAAGTAGTTCAAAGGCTAATAAGAGGATGGGAAAGGAAGCTGACGGATGGACAGACAGAATGACTGTGTGAACCTCATTTCTTAAAATACCAGGGTAAAGATTCATGCAAGTTAATGAGCAATATGTTATTTGCAAACTTTTATATATATTCATATATTCATCTACAATTAAAGGTGAAAGCAGCTTTGCATAATATATTGGAATAAGGTCTCTGTTCCTGAATCCAGGATTTTCTATGAATAGGCTAAACCACATCTATTTTTATATCTAGATTTCATTCTCTGTTTCCCAGAAAATATTACACACTGTCCAATATATATGAACTTTGTTGACGCCTTTCAAACGTCATGCTTGTTCTCAGCTGGCTGGCACAAATATCTCTACACAGGCAGAATGGAGTAAAAAATTTCTGTATGCTTTACCACAGAAAGCATGGTTAATGATGCTTTGGTTACTATGTGTTCAGAGGGAAATTTCTCTTCCATTTCATAGACAAACCAATAATTACACATCCCAAGAGAATAATGAGGGAGTTTAGAGCTGTTTGCATGTATAAGTATACAAACCTAAAATAGTAAGTAATGGATAGAGAGAGCTTAGGAAGATACATAATTTCTGTCTGCTTGTAATGTCAGCTGAGCAGATGGCTCCAGTGAGCCACTTATATGTAAGATAGCTGTTCCCCTTTCTTCTGTGAGCCTTTGGAGGTTTTCTTCCATACTTAACATATTTGCTGAATGCTATACATAGGTCTGCTAGAAAGTATTAAACTCTTGTAAGACAAGTATATGGAAAAATATTTGATAAAAGAAAAAATATGCCTGCATAAATAAGGGTTATCTGGGATGATAACAAAAGACAAAAAAATACTGTTGTCTATGGATTGTGTGCAATGCACGGAGAGAGTTAGGTGTTTGACAATGGGATTCAACGTGGGAGAACCTAAGCTGAACGCTCCCTGCTGGCATGTGCTAGGACATTGCTGGGAGGACGGAAGGCATCCTGAAACCCTCCCTTGTCCAAGGACCTTGCTGTATGCTGCAGGAAGGTATCTCCAAACGCTTGGGATCCACAGTCTAGCTATATCTGCTGAGAGTAGGCACTTTGAACTGTTCTTTGGAGGGAAGAGTAAAGCTTGCTCTTTTTAGAAAAAGTTAGAGGAGGCCTGACAGTTACAGAATGGCAATTGGCATAGCAGTCACTCTGTAAGAGTGACTCGTGGGTTCAATTTTCTCTTCACTCTAGGGACTGCCTTAAACCCCAGAGAAAAAGTTTTGCTGGATGTTTCCTGTAGAAACCATGCCACTGTATAGCCGGGACCTCAAGATGCATTGTGCAAGGGGGAGGCAATGTCATGCCACAGTGCTGTGCACAGCCGTCTGAAAGGGAGGAGTACTGTTCCCTGCTCCTTGCACTGTCTGTGCAGATTATTATACAGCCTGGAGGTGAAACATAGAAACAGTTGTTAAGGCAGAGGCTGGAATTTTCCTAGGTTATTGCCCTGACCACTATGTTACCGCTTCAGGTGTTCTTACTGATCGTGGGAATCACGACTTACCTTTTGCACAAATAACATGCTTCACGAGGAAGGTAACTAGTACCCCTTCCAGTCCCAAAAAAGTCATAGTGGGCAGAAACATTTTTTGGTTCCATTAAAGTGACTTAAACTAGCATGATGTGTCTTCGTATTCTGAAGTATTTCCTTTTGACCACTTCAGGATGAAAGTGATGTTTCTTTGTCTGATGCATCATCCCTGCGATACCATGTTCTGCCCTATGAAGTGTGTGAGCCATAGCATTGCCAGCATGGTTTGGAAAAAAGGTAAGCATATCTGTTGTTGAGTGTATTAAAACAGATTTCAGTTTATTCTCGTGGGAATGAGCTGTTTAGTTTGTGGCCACTAACAGGAATAAGCAGTTGTTAGTATACCAATACTTTCCTACCATAGCTGCTGTGGATTATGTCTCCTACATACATCTTTTATGCTCGTTTGTATCAGGTGAAAGTCAAGCACAGAAACAGAGCAGAGAGCACATCTGTTGAATAGAAAGTTGCTATTTTTACATTTTCCAAACTAGAACTGCACTTTATAATATTAATGTCCCCTCTTTTCTCCCTGTCACATTTGGAAGGATAATAGAAAACTGCATTTCCAAAGAGTAAGGAATGTAGAGTTTCAGTCTCATTCAGTTGGATTGATTTTACCATAACTCTTTTCAAAACTAAGAAGCACTTGTGATAGCTGACTGCATTGAAGCCTAATGGGTTTAATTTATGTGCAGCTGGGCTGTAACAATACTCTGTGAGCCATTCCAGCTGTGCCTCTCAACTGAATGGCTTTGTACAAGCCCCTAGTTCGTGATTAAGCTCCACACAGTAGCTTAACCTGGAGAAATTCACAGTGTTTTATGAACACTTTCTGTGCTAAATGGCAGCAACTCCTCTTCGGAGGCAAATCTATTTGCCCACAAAATGGGTTCATCAGAATGTCTGTTAATATGCATTAAAAATATTCATGATGGGGTATAGAGGCATCTGATAGACCACCATCATTTGCCAATTGCCATTTCACTAGATTGTGGATGTTCTGCTTGTCAAATTAATTTTGGCTGTACTAAAAAAATGGGCTAATATGGGCTTGTCTCACAAGGTTTAATGATGATGCCCTGACCCAAATAGTTTTTCCTTTAAAGGAAAACATTGCAACAAATGAAGGACTAACAAAGGGAAGAGGGTGATTTGTATGGCCTCATTTGGGCTGGTTGTGTCTCGTGGAGGTCGTAGAAGATTCCAGTGGTAAAAATGAAGACATGTAGAATAGGTTTGTTCTAGAGGAGTCAGGTGGCCTTGCAAGGGTTTCATATTTTAAGATGGCATATCAGACTTTCTCCTCTGTAATCTTTGTGGTCCCTCCTTCAGATCCATGGGTTTTTTTTTTTTTCCATTTTTACAATCAGTTTTATTGCCTGTACCTTCATTGAAGTTGTGGCTGGAGATGAAGTAGGTGTTGTTGGCAGCTTATGAAAAGATGTGACATGACTCTTTTAAGGTCTTACATAGTTTAGCATATTTGCATGGATGGGTCCCCACTGGTACAGTGTTGCTTAGTATAAGAACAGGCTGTATGGGACCCTACAAAAATGGGAATTAATGAGACAAAAACTAAAAAGCTTAGAAGAAGAGCAGTCATCTATTTGTTTTTGGGAAGTCATGTAGTATCATGCATGGCTATGGAGAGCCTGGCATGGCAAGATATGTATATGACCTGGAAAAAAGCTTGGAGAAGAGAAATGTATTTTGGAGAAATATTAGGAACCCTTCCATCTTATATTTGTTACGGTTACAAGTTGTAGGCTCTCCAGTCTTGAAATTTAATTGGGTAGTGATTAAGAATGAGACACGGTTTGTTAAAATTATATCTGAAGTATATATCAAGTATTGCCTGAACTTGTTCTCACTTCTTTCTGTTACCCATGGCTGCTGTGCTGGAGCTTACAGTTTGTCATTCCTTCATCTGTATGATGCTAGGTATTGTATGAGATGATCCCTTAAGATGTGGCCTAATGAATATGCTAAGAAAAATGGGCCTGATGTAAATGTTTGTCTTAGAAATGGCAGAGTATATTTATTTTGATTGCCTGTGATTATTTCCAACTTCTTGTTTTCCAACTTCAACATGGTGAAGAAACTTTTTTCCCCTTCTTGTTTCCCCTGGTATCAGAAATCCCGAAGCAGACCTTCTCTTAGTTTCCTGTTTTCTTGGCAAGGCAGCATAACCTAGTCATGTCCCCAGGGAGGTTGCCCTTGACATACTTGCAAGACTTGGGCTTGAGGAAGGGAAGCACTAAAGGGTAGAGATCCTGTGGCTCTTGAGCCACATATGTTTTGCATGCAGTTCAAATGTGCCTCCCACGCTAGGTAGGACACGGGAAGAGCAGCAGTGCTGTGGCTGGCTGTGAGAGAAAGCAAGCTAGCAGGGATGGGTGAGTCTGTGTTGCTGTCCCTGCAGAGTCCAGCAGCCTTCTCAGCTCAAACTTACAGAAGAGCAATGTAACTCTTGGGGAAAAATATTACTGTCTGCCTGTGGAATGCCTTCTCTCCTCGCCTCTTTAAGGCTTATGGGAAATATGTTTTGGGGTTTTTGGCTCTCTGAGGATTTTCGTATATGATTCATAAGGTTAGAGGCACTGGATATTCTAAATGGCATGGACTAGCATGATGATAACGCATATCTTCTCCTGACCAATTACAGTGTTTAGAGAAAGCTGTTTTTTCAGTACTAAAATGGCTGAAATTCTCTTTTTATAAATTTAAAAAAAGCAGTAAGGGAACTTTCCTTGCAGTTTTTGTAACATTACATGTAAAAATGTACAAAGATGATAAGTACTCCTAGGTCACTTCAGTATGGGATAAAAGCCCATCTGATTTCATAGGTAATTAGAGAATTCTGTCATTGTTTAAAGAGCTTAAATGATAATTAGAGGTCACACAGCCTTTGTTAGGACTAGAAACTAATTAAAAGAATGATCAGTCTCTGAGAGCTACATAGTTAAAGGCTTTAGAGTAATGGAATGCTGTTTATTCTGAAAGTTTGCAGTATCACTTAGAAATTCTCAAATATGGATAACATTACTTGGATTAATTTACACTATACAAGTCATGTGTGACTCAAAATTTAACTGAAGTGTGCTGTCAGGTGGTAAACGAATTTATTTCCAATTAACAGTAATTTTGAAGAAGATTTACAATACCCAAAAGTGGTTGACAGACTACTGTAGGTTCCCTCCAAAAATTATAACAATAACTTAGAACTACAGTTCTCTGCCATTTAGAGGCCCAGCTAGTATGAAGGGACAGCTTCATACTAGTATATCACAGCTAGATAGAATAGCCTTTATGGCAACCTCAATATATGAGCAACAAGAGTTTGTTTATCTGTTTTATTACTTTTAAATTTTATAAGGATTGTTCTTTTAAGAGGAAATTACGGCCTTCCCCACAATCAGAATGGAATTATTGAAATAGGAGATTGACCATAACTTCAATCAGGATAAGACTCAAAATATAGTTCTGTGGTTCTTATTATAACATACGACCATGGGAAGACCTCGGAACATCACTTTCCTATCGTTGCTTACTGAGCTGGGGGATATTTCATCTAACCACAAGCCACATCCATCCCTGTCAACTTAATGAGAGAATACACATTTAAGGAAACAAAAGGAAATGGCTCTCCCTTGGGACCTAGCATTGTTAAATTGTCCCTAAGTGGTTTTAGTACATCTGTTTATGGTTCATTCTCTGTTTCAAGCTTTAAAAAAAAGTCACTAAAATGCCTAATAAGGAAAGTCTCAGTTGGAGGGAGGAGTAAATACCAATTTTCACGGTTTGTACCATTTTGTGTAAAAAAATCAGTCATTAGTTTCACGATTCACACTTAATTGCAAGAAATGAAAATAACTTCCAAACATGACCTAAAATGTCCTAGAAGATATTCTCAGGAATTGTGTTGCAGTACTGTATTATTGAGCTGAAAAATACTAATGACAGTGAAACTTACACTACTCCATTGTTTTGACTCTTTCTTTTTGCATCTGAGTGGCAAAGTAAAAGCCTCTAGATGTGCAATACTATTTTCAAAGTGTGCTGAAAGAACCCAGGGCTCAGCGTATTTGTCCCAAGGCTGGGTTTTGGGCCTCCAGCGGTCAGTGCTCTTTTGTGCTGTGTCCCCGACACTGTTTATGAGGTATTTGGAGTGATTTGTGAGTGTTGCTTTTAGAAATCAGATCCTCTGGTAGCCTGTATGTTTACAGGACACTTACTAATGTGCTGAAATGTAGATTGTGAGCTCTCATCATTGCTGGTATTTTCAAACTTTCAAAAAAGAAAATGGTGAAGGATAGAGGAGTTACGTATGTTGGTGATAAGGGAGTCATGGAAGGGAAGCAACTGCAGAGAGATTCAAGAGCATCCTAGGAGTTACAGTGGCAAACTTAACCGCTATGAGTGTTTTATTTTGAAGTGAAAATGGTGAAGTGAAAACTTGGCTGAATTCCAGTCCTATAGTAATAGGTGCAAGTGTTTAAATTGTTGCGAAATTACTTTAATCTTTGACATTGTTTTCCACTTCTAAAGTGCCAATGTACAGTGAAGTACAACAACAATAAGAATTTACAGGCAAAATCAGCGGCAACTAGTACCCTGGAGAGATACAAACAACACTGCATTGCTCACTTCCACTCTCAGGCATCCATACATGCGGCTAGCACACACGTACACACACACATTCATACACATTTCCCCTGCCCAGCCCCATATTTTTACAGTCTTCCTATATACATATGTGTTTGGCTGTTCCACAGAACTTCCACAACAGCTAAATAATTGGATGTGCACTTCCCTGGGTTTATGCGGCGCCTTCCCTGCATTCTGTTCTTGTTTCAGTAGCCTGTCTGGCAATTGACTGGGAATATGGTTAGCCCCTACACTTTGCCACTCTTGTGACATAAATCTGCCTGTTCTCCACTGACTTCCATCTAGTGCTATACTGAGAAATTGTGCAAAGGTCCATTTCTTCACCTGGGCTAAACGTCAAACAGGTTAGTGTACAAAGAGAACAGACTGTTTAGAATCTGTTCATTCCAGTGTCATGTTTGCTCTACAGTCAGTTTTGCCATTCAGTGTGTCACAGATGGCCTCATGGTCCCCATTGCTGGAAGCTTGGCTGCCAGCAGGAACGTGTCCATTGCGCTCTGTTAAGAGATTGAAGGTAAAGAACTGGCATGGGTCCCTTTGTCTGCTGCCTTCCTGTAAGGGGCTCAGGAAAGAGCTGGAGTTTTTCCATTCCTGAAATGTGCACATCTCCATATGTGGGTGAGTGATTTTGCTCAGGTAGCCGGGGCTGGGAGATGCTGAAGATAATGTCCTCTGACTGCCACTTAGGAAACTCCCGCTGTCTTCCAGTGAGTCCTTCCTGGGGTGTTCAAAGGAGCACCGATTCCAGTTCCTGTAGCTGTAGGCCCACCACCCCAGCTGCTTTCGACGGTGGCACTGGCATTTTAGGATCTGTATAAAAGCCCTCTTGAACTCTTTGCTTGAGCAAGGGTAGATGATTGGATTCAAGCAGCTGTTAAAGTAGCCAAGCCAAAAAATCACCTTGAAGATCGTTTCAGGGGGCTTCAGAGCTGAAAACAGAGATCCTGTCCAGAAGAAACAAGCAGAGACAATATCTGAGATAATTGGTTTGCCTGCCTTTAGGAAGGGGTAAATGTCCCATCAGATCACTCTTAGAACCTGTTTATTAAAAATCCTTATTGCTTGTTGCTTTCATTTTTGGTCTTTTGGTAATAAAATGTTATTTTTGTTATTTTTAAAGCTAATAAGGAAATCCTTTCCACCATCTGAAAGCTAACGGAGCACATCATAATTAATATAGAATTAAGAATTAAAAAGCAGTCCTTGTGTTTATATGTACACATCTGTTGCACTAACATCTATTGATCCCAATGAAAGATCAAACCTCCATTGTTGAAGCTGTTGCACAATGCACACATGGAATACGGCTGTGCCTTCTCAAAGAGCTTTTGAATGTCATTTTTGAAGAAAAAGATCTAACTGTTCTCAGTAAGACTTACTGAGTGTGTTCAGACATACCTTATAACTTCCAATACATTCTCTGGCAGCTCCTAAACATCACCCCATTTATCTAGATTATTATGATAGTACAAACCTCTTGAAACCTGAAGTTAATTGTGGTACTTCCAATATCCCAGACATTCATAAAAATGGTGTAACCCAAACAAAGAGGTTATTTTATGAATAATTCCTCTTCCATTCACAACCAAATAATTGCCCTAAAGAGGCTGCCCAAATGAAAAACTCATACTGGGAAATCAATTTCATGTACTTTTAGTATTAAAAACAAGCAATTGATAGCTAAATTTAGCAAATCGGGCTTTGTAAAAGAATGTATGAAATTTTTTAAGCAAAACAGGCATTCAACAGTTATCCAGCTGGGAAAACACCTTTGTGTCTGGCTGAAGTAATCAAAGAGCAGGGATTCAGGAGAGAATTCTTATTTCAAGAACTGGAGTTAGATTTGAAGTGTTTTTCAAATGGAAGGTGACACTCAAGCCTGAATGTCACATCTCTGAGAAGAGCGACCTTTCACACTGGAGTGGTTTCAGATTCCCTGGGCTGTGAAAGCAGCTGAGTCAGTTCTGACTGTCAGGATGCCTTAGTGGGGAGGGATATGATTCTAGGCATATTTCCCATCTCATAGCAATGTAGAGGCCATGGCTTGGGCCTCAAAACTATGCAAAAGCACTCCCTAGCTTCTTGGATAAATAGCTCTATGTGCCACAGCAGATACTGCTGTCTGTAGATTACAGTGCTGGCCTGCTGCTGACTATAGGGGTCTGAGTCTTCTTAGCTCACAAGAAAGCCAAAGGGAGGTAAGTATGTATCATTCCTCACACATCCACTGCCCTCCTCTGTGTGTCAACTAGTCCCTGAGCTGGCTTAGAAGTGAAAATAAGATGCTGAGATGGCATCAGCTATCTGGAGAGACTCTTCCTTCCCCTCACTTGGGCAATAGGAGTCAGGAAAGATCCTGTGAATCCAGAATAATAGATTTCTTTCCCTGGCAGTGTTTTGGGACGGTGCCATCTAGCACTAGCTCTACCTGTTGCCTCGGAGCTAAGCAACATGCTAGTCCTTAAGGTTAAAAGGGAGGTTTTAAATTACAAGGTTCATAGTATTTCTTTCATGACTCCTGCACGTTACTGACTTTTTCTCCATGTGCAAGACTCTTGTCAGTTGAACCCATGTCCCTTATTGCTTTGTTGCTGCTAATGATTTGCAGGGTTTGACAAATGCCTCTTCTCTCCATTTGATGGAGATCCTCCATCTATCCTGATTGATATTGCAGGAAGTACAGAGTACATCATGTCTAACATCAAAGAAACCATGAATTGTATTTGATGAATTTCCAACAGATAAATCAATGGAAGCACTTCAACTATGTCTTGTGAGTGTTACATACTCTTTGATGAAAGATTCAGCGACAATTCCTGTGATTCTATGGAATAAGCCGTTAAATGGGTGTCAAATTCTTATAAAGCTTTAGGAAAAGTTGATCTAAGTTTATAACTGCAGCCAAGATGAGGAAGATGCTCCAAAACCTCCCACATGCACAGTTGCAAAGCTTTTCAGGATTCATTTTGTAAATAATTATTGCTAATATTTTCCCTTCAGTTTAGGGAAAAGAGAAGTTTTGTGACTTTACAAAACAAGTAGAAAGCATGATTATGTATAACAAGGAACTTTTTGGAGCTCATACTGAGAAATTTCTTAAATTGTTTTCTGGAACTCTTTTAAAATATAAATTATTTTTAGCTCTTAAAGCCCAGTAAACCTCGTGAAGTGGCTAAAGAGTTCCCGTTTTTTCTTATGTGTGAATGTTGAATGAGCAGTGGTGAGTTTTTCCAGATCAGTTGGTTTGCCTTTCTCTCATACTGTAACAACTGAAAATCTACAGGACATTCCTCTACTAGATTCAAATATTTTTAGGCAGGTTAAATACGGACAGAGTAAATGCTATGGTATAGTTTTCAATAAAATAAAAAAAAAATTAAGGACTTCACTGACGAATTTTGTGAAATTCCCTAAGGACAAATAAAATGAGCTAAGCTATAAAGAAGAAAACTGGGAACCAATGCAGATAAATGAGTTGTGCTTGCGTAATCTATATTGCACCAAATGAACCAAATATAACTACATACAGTAAAGGCTAAGAGACCAAGTAGGGAAAAAGGTAAAAAGCTGAGTGCTGAAAAATGGCTAAGCTTTGTAAACCACTTCAAGAAATGTGTTCTTTAAGAAAAAAAGGTAAGGAGCTTATGTCTATCTTTCATGATAACCTATTTTTCAAATGCCATTTGAAAAAAATGACAGCAGGCCATTTTCAGCAGCTGCAGCAAGCATTCTCAAAGCTCTTTTATATTAAAGGGCAGCAACACAAAAGAGCAGAGAATTTCCTCATAGCAACCCTGACTGACGGAGACACCTTGTGTTCAGGCCTGATTCTGGAAAAATCACTGAGCCCCAATCAAGCATTTAAAAGCTATCTTGACCCTACCTGAGTCATTAACAGAAAATCTGGAAATAGATCAGTTTGGAAAGCTATGTGGTGGTGCGATTTAAAAATAAAGATCAGCATTTCACTACAATAGTAGAAAAGTTTTGAAACTAAGAAATTCAGGAATAAGTCTCAAGGAGTTAATGAAAACATTAAACACTACCTCATTCTCCACTTTTTCCTGGTTCTGCAAACAGCACAATGCAAGTGTTGCTTGACTCTTAAATTATACACAAACTAGTAGATTAAGTTTTCACAAGAAGGTGAGGAAGTATGCTTTTCTGAACAAGGAATATTAATTTGATAAATAGGCCATTGAGTTATTGACTGGTGTGTTAATTGCTCTTCCTTCAGACTGATGTATTAAAACTGGATAGAATTCTTCTTAACTGCTCTACCCTTTCTTATATATACATATATGAGCAACTGCTCTGATCAGAGATGGATTTCATTCATTGATGAATTTTGTCTATGGTATAATGCGCTATTACTTGCTAGTTTTTTCAAGAGTCAGGTGGTAGACGATTATTCCAAGAAGGCCCTAGCAATAAGAGAGGTCGCTGCAGTCCCAGTGAGAATAAGTTCATATATAGAAGCACGACTCATTTGTTCTCAGATAGCACTTCTCATCTGTCAGTCATCCTGACTTCATGCCATCCTCCTGATTTTACCAGTAGGCAATCTGAGCTGGGGGAAGGTAAAAGCAATCAGCTGAAGGTCATGTGCTAAATAATTTTCACCAGTAGGAAAGTTTGGTTTTACCAGGAGGAGAACCATGAAACCTGGCACGACTCTCTTAGCCACTAGAACTCACAGTGGGTAGTACAGCGCATTCAAGTAGCGTGTTTGGTGGGTTCCTGCTACCTTCGCCACCACCCAAGAAGAAGCAGAATTCAGAAGTATTTTCTGAGATTAACAGAAACTGGTTGGCGCACATGAGCAGATACATTGCTGGCCCTGCAGAGGCTATATGTGATGACTACATGATCATAGCAAAACTCTGCTTATGAAGGGATCCATGGCTAATGAAGGGATCCTCCACCACCAAAAGCTACAGGTGCTCTGAAATGTAGTAGTTTTGTAGTACAACTTTCATCACGGTGAAGGAAAAAGGACTGAGGAGAGACATCACAATTCATCTTTAAAAACGTAAAAGTTACATGCAAAGAAGAAGGAAATTAAATTGTTTTCCGTGTCCACAGTGGCAAATATATGAAGCACTGTGATTTGAATTGCAGCAAGACAAACTGAGATTATGGATTGGGAAACAATTTCTGTCTTCCAAGACAGGAAAATTCTGGAACATACTGCGTAAGAAGGGTGTAAAAATCTAACCCTGGAAGCTCTTAAAAACAGAGTAGACACACATCTACTGATTTATGTATAGCTGATCCAGCCTCTGGGTTGGAGGATGCCCTGAATGACCTCCTCAGATCCCTTCTAGTCCTACTTTCTCTGATTAACTCTGCAGAATATAACTGTGTTCATCAGGAAAACTTTATGGCTTAAGTTTTGGCAGCCCACCAGAGTTTTGCATTTGCAGTACTGGAATCCCACTGACACTGTAGCCTTAGATCCCCTTGGTAAATATATCCATTATTTAGGTTGAGGATTAACTGTTAGAAAAATGGAATGTCCGAGACACATACTTATTTGAGCACTTACTCTCTTCAGGGCTATGGAAAGTTTCTGAGTTTTTGTATTCGGTCCCTCCTCGCTGGGTGGAATCCCAGCCTGAGTTTTCTACAGAGAGAAGAAAAGCTGTTCTTTATGATCCAGAAGGTGGTTTATATACAACATGGATGTTGCTATACATGCCATGTACTTCTAAATATAGTTTAATTTGGTGACTATTAGGCAAAGCTCCACTGCCTTTCACCATATAAAGATATGAAAAATATTTTGATTAGCTTGTATATTTTTAACATTACCCTTTTCCCTACCTTATTCTTGGAATTAGCAACAATACCTTTTATTTAGCTGCACACATACTTTACCTCATAATTAACCTGTCGGGAGCAAACAACTGCGGGCTATTTTGGTACCTTGATAAAATGATAAAGCTAAGCCTACTAGACACACTCTCTAAACATCAGACTAATATTTCCTTCCCTAATCTCGAACTACGTTCCCATCGCAGTCTGATAAACAGATTAAATATTTCCCTGTACTGATTTAGATTGCTTTTCAAAATGGCTGGAAAATTTTGCATATGATTATCTCCTCAGTGATTTATTTGTGATGGGGGTAGCCCGAGTGACCTCCCTACTCAAACTGGTCACTCTCCTGATGCTTCATGTTTAACAGCTTCATTCTAAGGGAATGTATATTTTCTATTCTCTTTTATTCTTCTGCACTAAACCGTGTGATTTAGTAAACATAGCACCACAATCTTACCTCTGATTGCACCTTTGACACTGATGAAGTTTTTGCAAAGCCTGTGTCCAGCACACATGGAGAACAGGAAATACTTCAGAAACTCAATCAACTTGATCAGTTTTGATTGGTTTTTGACCAGTAGTTTAACCAGCTGTGCTCCCTGGACTTGAGAGAGCTATTCAGTTTGGAAATACACTGAGCAACAGCAAATATAATAGGAAAAAATTAAGAAGTATTTTATTTGGTAAAAGCTAATTTCATTTAGGGTCTGACTGGTTATTTATAATGAATGCTTTATTATACAGAAAGTAAGTAAAGCACCCTCAATAAATTAGGAAACATTGTGGAAAACAATTTGCTGTATTAATTGTCTTCACATATTCTGCAGAATATCTGGCCAGAACATCACTGAGCCATTAAAATTCAGAGTCCACTGGAGTCAGTGGGAGTCTTTGAAAGCCTTTGTAAAGGCTCATAAGGACTTCAGTGGACTTTGGAAGAATCCTTAAAATAGCAGGGTGAGCAGCAGGACTGCCTTAATCCCAATACTCTTAATTAAGTAAAACTCTTCACTGAAGGAGGTTTCGATGTAGCCCTCTGCAGCAGAGAAACACATGCACACACACTCACACACGCACATATACACACACACTACTCTCTCATATTCTTTCCTGCTCTGTTACTTTTCTTCCATCTACATACCTGCTCCTTTGCTACCTCTCACAACTGACTACTGTATTCGTACAGAAAGGAGGGTGGGAAAGTTAAGACCTTCTATTTAAGGATCCTTCATGTAATAGTTGGCGAGCTTCTTGACAAAAGTGTAATACACAGGACATGTTTGAGTTTCCACTTCCACTTTATGGAAGACAGAACTTAGCATCAAAATTAGACGTGCCAATGCAACCAACCAACCAACCAACCAAAACCCCCCGAACTACTTCCAGGACAAGGGAGAAAACTTGCTACTCCAGTTGTGTGCACATGCAAGGTGATCAGATACGATAGTGATTAGCTAGAGTTCAAATCTGAAAAATAACATGTTAGATAATGTTTATGAGCTAAAACTTTTAAAATTGCCTTTGATATCTCTGTCCCATTCTGCTCTGTGTGCTACTTCCAGCCACACAGAGGAAATAAACAACTATGTATAAGTGACCAACAGTTGTTTGTGATGACAGTTATTTGTGAGCTATCACTGGGTTCCATTGTGTGGTTATATTTCCTCTCTTCATCCTTCATGCAAGGAATATATATATATTTATATGTGATGGGACTGAAAGCCAAGAACTTAATAGAATTACAGAATTATTGCAGTGGGAGGGGATGTTACGGGGTCTCTTGTCCAGTCCCTTGCTCAAAGCAGGGTCAACACTGCATTAGGTCCCCTGAAGCCTTCCCTTGTCCAGGCTGAAGAAGCCCTGTTCCTTCACCCTCTCCTCACACAATGTGCTCCAGCCTCATAATCATTTTGATTGCCTCCACTGGACTCACTCCAGTTTACCGTATGTCTTCCCCTGCATGGATGCAGTACTCCAGACACAGTCTAATGAGTGTTGAGTAAAAGGGCATAATCACTTTGTTCCGTCTACTGGCTCCGTTCCTGTTATAGAATCATAGAATCACAGAATAGTTTGGGTTGGAAGGGACCTCTAAAGGTCATCTAGTCCAACCCCCCTGCCGTGGGCAGGGACATCTTCCACTAGATCAGGTTGCACAGCCCAATGTCCTGTAGCTTGCATCTGATAGGGACATTCAAATAGTTTTACATCCTATGTTAATGTTTGTGTGAGTCATCTTCACGGGAGAGGGTATTCTCTGTGTGTGTATTTTCAAGAATGCCATATATTTATTATTTGTACCCGGTGGGAGGAAAATTTTAAACTATTAATGATTTTTTAATCTAAAATTTACCACATTCTCCTTTACTGTCTGCCTTCCCTTTAATGTCTCTGCTTTTTCTTTTTCTGTCCAGACACGTTCACTTTCCAGTTACTTATTTCCTTTCTTTCTCTTAATTTTTAAATATGTATTTCTACTCTCCTTATGTCTTACTTAGTTTTTAACTCCAACTGCTAATCTCCTTTCTAATCGCTTTATGTTGTGATAACTGACTTTCCATTAATTAAACATCCATTTTTAATAAGTTGTGGATTTGATATCAATTAAGTATCTAAATTACTCATCAAATCATCAGTTCTGTTCAGAATCAAGTATTTGATACTTAGATTAGATAATAGTTGGGCAGGAGCACCGCAAATTTCCTGGATCTAAGGAGAAAAAGTCTCTATGAATGAGTTTTGGGTTGTCAGGTGCTATGTTTTGTCTGTTACAAAAAAGTCACATTTCAAAATCTTCAAAATCCAGTTTTGCTTAGATGTGAGCCAACCTAGGGTGAGGGTATGTTTCTGTTTACTGGAACAAACACAACATTTGTTTTTATTGAAACAAAATGGTCTGGTGTAGTTTAAGTGCTTTGCTGTGTGTCAGTTGATATTCCAGTAATAGCAAACTAGCTACAATAAAATATGTCGTGAAACAATAATGGGGTAGAAGGAGAGCCTCACTGCACAGGTTTTTGTCATTGTCTTAAGATTAAAGAAAAGCCATAAAATTTGAAACTACTTGTCTGTATTCGTAACAAGTAGAAAATGAAGGATTTCAGAACTTGAAACACTGAATGGGGACATTCTGGAGAGAAAACCACCTTCTTGTTTGAGTACTATAAAATAGAAATAGTTAGAGAATTGGTAATAAGTATTTGGAAGTTTTGTTGTAGAGTCTGGTCAAATTTAAATAGTTAAGGTAACCTTGGAAGGCAAACATATCCTCCTTCATTCAGAGGAGAGAATGATTCCATTTTGGTGCAGATTGGAGTCATTCTGACTGGAGTTAAATCTGAACTTTTCAACATTCTCCATAAGAGAAGATGCCAATGTTTTAAAAATCGCTGTAGTGGTCAAAAGCATTGCAAAATACAAAATGATAACAAATGAGTTCTGAAACATGAAAATCAGGAAGCTTCAATAATATCAAACCCTGTCTCTCAATCTGCTCTCGAGAAGACAACTTTTGCAAAAATGGGTATTGTTTTGCAACACATTTGTTTTATGATGGAACTCAGCCTTCCTATGAAAAGCGACTTGATCAAATTTGTAATGTGATCAGCGAGAGACTTTCCCAGTGCGAGGCAATAGATGGCTGCTGGTGGCCTGGCTGGGAACCTCCTCTTCTCCCCTGCAGTTCACGCTGTGATTGCTGCTGCAGCTGTAACTGCTGGTAGCTGCTAATGGCTGAGTTACAGCCACTTCTTAATGAACGGGGAAAGCTCAAATGCTACATGTATATAGATAGTAAAATTCTCCCTGTAAAAGTAATAAGCTGCCTCTGACCAGAGTTGTTATGAGTTTAGAGAATGCGGAAAGGATGTGTTCATCTTTTATTTAAGCTTTCTGCGGCCCTTTCTACCACATGCTTAGCCAAGTCAGCATGCCAAGGTTTTAAAGCTAATGGGATTTCTAAAGCTCCTTATTTCTTTCCTTCCAGCATTCAGTGTTTGTTTACATTCCCCTGGATTTATTTAATACAGGAAAAAACCCCACAGTTTACAAACAGTAGAGGATGAAATAGAGAGCATGGTTATAAAATTAAGAGTTGATCAAGCTGGGAGGGACTGCAGACCTTCTGGAGAAGAGGGTTAGGACAACAGTGAAAAAAGATCTTGAGAAATAGGAAGAGCATCCAAAATCAACAGAATAAAATTCAATAAAGAAAATTAAAGGAAAGATGGTTAAATTATAACTACTACAAACCAGTAATGATGGCTAGCGTTTGGTTATGGCTTTCAAGCATGTTGGTGTCTCTGTGGGGTGCCTTGGGGTGCATATCCCAGCGGTGCCTGGGCTGCCAGGCTGGGGGACACCATGGGAATCACAGTTACCCCGCAGTCACCAACATGCTCCAGACCTGTGCTCCCGTGTTTGTGGGTAACTTATGTGTGTGTGTTGGGGGGGAGCACTCTGCTGTTGAGGAAGGAGAAATATCAAATAAGGAATAACTGACTAGAGAATGACATTGCAGAAGATAATGTGGGAGAAATAGAAATACAAATACGATGCTGTTGCAAGTACAGCAGTTCTCATTCTTCATTATATTAATAGGTACGTTGGGTATATGTGCATGGATCTAGGCCAGCTAGTAAGAAAAGTGACCTGGTTGTGAGGAATTTATGTCCTAGAACTGACCGCCTATAGCAGTTGCGGGATTCTCTTTGCTGGAGCCTTCTGGCCCTATGGTGAGCAAATACTTGTGAGGGGTGATGAAGGTATCATTCAGCCAGTCCTCAGCCCTTGAGTCTTTCATTTCACTTCAGGGAAGGGGAGTCAAGGAATGTTGAGTCAAGGAATTCACACAGAGGTGTCTCCCCTAACTGTCCTGACAGGGTAAAAGTGGTTTATACTCATTCCTCCATCCCATTCAAACAGGGAAATAAAAGTCTGCAAACCAGTACATTACTGGTATTAACTAAACTCAGTAACTGCTACCAATCTAAGGGCTGATCCTGTGTAGACAAGTTCTTAAGCAGGCAAATGAAAGTAGCAGACATACACAAATGCAGAATCTGACCATAAAGAGTACTTCCCCCTATGGATATGTTCATGAGTAAGAGCAAAGCCTAAGGAAAACATTTTCCTTGCTGTCTTGTAGGCTGAGAAAGGTTATTGTTTCTATTTTCTTATCCTAATTAAAATCCACAATTTCTTGTCATCCACACTGTCTCTCTCTGATAAAGGGTGCCTCATATTTCAGATGAACAAATCACTTCTGTGAGACCTGCATGAACTTCAATCACAATGGCTCAAATTTGAGAGCCTTTTAAAGGCTCCAAAAATAGAGACTTATCTAGAATGGCCAAAATAAAACCAGGACTTTACCTCCCTTGAAGCTTTGCTGATGGAAGTTGTAGTACAGATAGGGATTAGATTTTTTTTTTTAAAACCCAGAGTTGCTACACCTTCTTACATTACAAGCAATTGCAAAGCAGAGTAGCTCTATTTGCATTTTTAAAGGGACAGTGCCTACGTATTTAACCAGAGGGCTACTAACAATGGCACTCCTGGCATGGTAAGATTGTCTCTGATAGGCAGAAGTTAAGAGATAATCCATGATTTCCAGGGGTCCTGCTCTGGTCTGCAGTCTATGACTCTCCTTCCTACAGCGTCATACAAAAGATGATGTTGATGCTTAAAGCATTGAGAGTTGAAAATTATTTTTAAAAACTTAGGGTACAACAGACCATTTGCAAGCTGGTGTTTAGAAGAGCAATAGAAAGGACAAACAGGGGCTTTATTTGCCCAGCCCAGAAAGAGGAAGAAAGAGAAAAGCTGTAGTTTAAAAAAGAACAGTAAAAAAAAGCAACAGGGTTAAGGTTTTTCATGCCTCATCCATAGTTGTCATATTAGCAAAAATTCCGAGTATACCTTGAATACCAAAATATGGAGATACGAGATATGGAAAATACATGAGAGATGGAAAAATTCCATCAAGCACTTAAATTCTTGACACGAACCCTATATATCCTTGTATACACTAGTCTACCACCTCTCAGTCCAGAATAGCTATGACTTACACCATGGAGGGAATTCACTTGTGTTTAAATTGTGTTGCCCTCACATAAATATGATAAAATCAAGATCAATTTTAGTAAGAATCTTGTTTGGTACTCTAAAACTGACAGTAGATAGGGACAGAAACATGGTATTATTGTTGTTATTATTTTGTCCAAAAGAGTTAGACTTTTGCAGATTGCGAACTAGAAAGAATATGGGCCAAGCTTATGCTTGTTTTGAAAGGATTAGCTGATTAAGGGAGTCTAGAAAAGCTAATCTAAATCTGCTGACATTTCATTTATTATACTTAAATATCTTCAGTTACTGGGCATGCTTTGGTGTCTTTTTCTCTCCTTCTTACTTCTGACTTATAACTGAGACAATCTGTTTTGAACATGGTTAGTAAATAATAGGACTCCAGCATGGAATTGAATAACACAGCTACAAAGATATCGTATGAACTTCCATTATATTTTTTCCCTTTTATTATTTAGAGACTGATGGTTATTGCTTTTCAGTTTCTAGGTATCACTTGAAAGCCCATCAAAATAGCTCAAAGTCTTGCAATGGGCTATGGAGGAGGACTTTAGTGAAGATACTAAAAAACCCATCACTTTTTGTTCATGTCTGTATTTCACAGATAGATACACTAAAGAACATGCAGCCGAGATCCTGAGGTGTGGCCTCGATGCTTTAGGACCATTTGCACATGTATAACTTTACACAGTGCTTTCATCATGACTACCAACCTGAGCAATAGCACATATGTTTGCAAATGCCTTTGGAATAAGGATCTTGTGTCCACTGCCTTGCTGGATGCTGGGTGCTGAAAGCAGTGTTTCCTCTGAAATTATCACTTCTCTCCTGTCTTTGATTTCAGTAGTTTTGAGATTTCCTATTACTGCCCAGTGGCTCAGTCCTGAATTTTTTTTTCCTTGGAGCTTTCTGATCACCTGAGATAGGAGTTACTGCCATCTCTGAGGCTGAATATTCACCATGAGTTGATTTCTTTGTATTTTTTCTGTATTGCTTTGTGTATTTGCTTTGGTAAGACTGTATGCTTTAAGATTTCCCTTTGTTCCTCTGACCTGCAAACCAAAAGCCTGCATAGGAAGTACCCCAGAATTTGTGCAGTTTCATCTGCTTTGATAACAAACAACTTTGTTCTAAAAAACAGAAGTCTGTAAGTAACTGGTAATTGGCATCCTTTGCAAACCAAATAGCTTAAACTAAGGCTTAAGGGAGGCTATTTTAGTAGTAAAATGAATCATCTTGAAATAATCTAGTCCTCCACGTGTGACAAAACATGCTGTACTGATCAAGAAATGACCTTATGATGTTTAGTTTTACAGGAATTGGCTAGAAAGTAGGAGGAGCAGGTTCCTGCTATCATCTGTGCAATTGAACATTGTACCAGAGATTGACTTGCAAGTGGGCAGAGAGTCAGATTGCCACATATATCATTAATTTGTCCAAATTCTGTATAACTATTAACTTGAAGGCATCAAATCTAGAGAGCTAGGCTAGTTAGAGAGGGGAAGAGGGGGCAAGACCAAAACGAGATGAAAACCAAACCAGGCCTAAAGCCTTGCAGAAAGCAGAACCCGGTTGCATTGACAGCACTGGACCTAATGCCTTGAAGTGTTTCCCATGGGAAACTAAGTGGCCTAATTTGGTATTCTTGGTTCAGAGGTGCAGAAGTTGGCCTGATGTAACATAAATCTACATACTGTACTTGAATAACATTTTATTTTAAGAATAATTTTGTATTGGCTGACCTGTAGCATGCAGAATATTTTTATGTTCTTTTTTATTATTGTATAGAGACGTTTCAAAAGCTTCATACGTAAGGATAATCAAAACAGTTGTACTTCATTATGAGGCTCTTGGGATCTTAGCCCACTGCCAGTTAAGTTAGAAGAATTTTGTTTCTGACTTCAGTGGATAAGATCATAGGTTTTGTGGGAGCAGAGGGAGTTAGGCTCTGAACTAGGAAGTGAATAATGCTCTGCTGATCTCCACTGGAGTTAAGCAGTAGGCTGGGGAAGTTAATATGCTTTGGTTAAAGTACTGGAGGTGGTGAGTTTTCCCTTTGCAGGGGGGGTGCGTGTGTGTGTCTGGGAGAAGACTGGCAAGCCCACTCTGATATCTCAATTAACAGGAATGAGACTAAACTTTTACCTAGTAGCCAGGGGGAAACATATGGTCCTTCATTTTGGATTCATTTTTTTAATAAAGGTATTAGCATAAAATTGGATATTCCTTTGTTTAAAGGAGGGAGTTTTAATGAGTGTTACCTTATTTCTGCAGGGCTCTAGTCTTTAGGTAGAAATCGTCTATTTTACTCAGCATTTTTCAGCAATGCGTATTTAATATAGTCCTGATGCCTAAGAAAGGATTTGTATGAGGGGAAAGAAAAGAAACATTTATTTTAAAGAAGCAAGATACTTATTCTTCAAAGCTGAGTCACTGAATTTATGGCACAAGAAGTTGTCTCAAAGACACATATGTCTTCATTTTATTTTTTATGCTTTACCACAAATAATTTTGAGTGGCAAGACAACTGTTTACAAAACCATGGAGCATTTATGAATGTGTGCAACAAGGATATTCTGTAGCTCTATTGCTATCTGGAAAGAATATCTGGTAGCTACTCAAATAAAAACAAATTCTCACATGATTCGCTTTGATACCAGTTTTGCTGCATCATCAGGTGCTTAACACTAAAGGCAGCATGGTTCAGTCCTACAAAAAGAGATTGTGGCTCATTCTTCATGCTGATCATTTCATGATGCTCAGTACATCATAGTGTCAGTGCTGTAATTCCTCTCTGTACCTGTATACAGAGCTCTGTCAGAGAGCTTTCCTTGCAAAGCCTTTTGATTCTTGCTTGAAAAACACTCTGTAAATGTTAATATTATTTCTTTTCCTTTGTCATGGAATATTTATTCAAGCAATATCCCTGCTTTCAGCACCGCATCAGTTCCCAATATATATCGGCCACCTGATGCAATAATCCTTTGGGATATCAAAATGGGTAGCTGCGGAATATATTGAAATGCCAGAGTGGAAGAATTTTAATTTTGCCTGGAAAACTAGTAGAAGAGCTGAGAACACTTTTAACATGAAGGAAACTCCTCGCCGTGTAAGCAGATTCGTTAAGACATGGTTTTGAGGTGTTGCAGAAATAACGTTTACCGATTGTCAAATGTTTTGTGGTTGGATCCTCAGAAATCCAGAGCTGCTCTGCTAACGCCATTCTGCAGAGTCATGGCATTACTGAGTGAAACAGGGAGCAAAAAAAATAGTAAAGATGCGGATGTGAGGGTATGATTTTGGTTAATAGCGCAAATATAAGGTGTGAAAAATACAGGCTAAGGAAGAAGCCTATCCTTCCAGTATAGTGAAGGTAAGTATCTTGTCTGGACTCAGTAGCAGAAAACGTATTGCAGTTTGCAGTCCTGCACTGATGAGCAAGTGGGTTGTGATTAAAGCACCCCAGGGCACCTATGGAGAGTTTTGTAAATCATCAGTACCTTTTGGATTCTATGGTTTGCCTATCACTGAAATTGATTTCAAACCATTGTGTGCTTTTTGTAAGGGTTCATAATAGCATTTCATTTAATTTCGTGACTTCAGGACACAAAGCAAAAGATTTCTGGTATGAAGAATGTAGCACACAGCAAGTTCCTTAAGAAGTCTTTCTCCACTGCTCTACCCTCTCCTCCAGTTAAGAATGGCTGCATTATGCGTGTCAGGAAAAGGTCTTTTCCCCACCTGTTTTAGTGAGCAATGCTTTAGTCATGCCTAACATCATTAATTAACTTTGCACTGATACACAGAGATGAAAAGTACAAGGTTCTGCAATCTGCTGAATAAATTAAAAAAAGAGATCAGGGACAAGGAACAAAACCAGCCCTATTCCTAGTCAGCAAAACAAAGGGAAAGTACCTACTATTTAAATGCATTTGGATACTAGATTGGAAACTATGTATACCTTTTTCCCCCCTTTCTTAGACTAAAGGCTGTCAGTTAAGAGTTGGGCCCCTGAAAGGATTTCTAGACAGAGGACAGGAGAGCCAGCAGTCTATATTGCAATGCCAAGACGCTGATTTTTTCACTCTTCTAACTGACACAATGGCAACTCTTTCTGAACCTCATCTCTGTGGGGCACCAAGCACTCACAGCACTGAAGTGAGCGTGTTGGGGGTTACAGACACTCAGTCTATGTTGAGTCAGAGCCCACAGCAGTAGGTTAGCCCTTCAGCCCACCCAGCACCTCTGCCAGTACACAGTGTGCTGTGGTGGAGGCTTTCAGCCTGTCACCTCACTGATGCCTTGGACACAATTCATATGAGAGATAAAATTGTGTTGTGACAAGCAATAAATTCTCCACTCAGGTGTCTTAAGCAACGACTCATTAAACCTCCCAGGGAAGAACAGGAGCTTTGAAATAACTAGAAATATAATTATTTCTCACATTTCTTCTGCCCTGTGACCATAATGTTTTTAATGGACTGGTCTGCATCTGTGTTTGTTGAACAGTATCAGTAGCTATACTGGCTTCTGCTAGCTAAGGATATGCTCTACTGCATGCACATTTGGTTTTTTTCTCCAAAGTTCCTTCAATAATTCAAAATCAAGGAGGGAATCTACTTTATCAGAGGATCATGACCTACTAGCTACATATGTAGTACTACTACTGGTACCATATGGTGAAAATATATTTCTATCCACTGGTATGTATTTTTGCAATAGTTGGAAACTTGCTCTCTGTTATAAACTTTCTTTAAGAGCCAGCACAAGGACTTAAACTTCAGTACCCAAAGAGAACTTTGCTCACAATTTTCCTTCTGTTTGGAATTTTTCACATCCTTAACATTAGCTTTATGCAGATCTTGAATCATTAAGATTTTTAAGTTTATGATACAATAAACTAGAGATTATAGAGTTGCCCTGCAATAGCTTAAATAGTAGTCTTGCAGTAAAGATTCTAGTCTAAATGATACTACACATTCACTGAAGTTATAATTTTATAACACTTCACCAGGACCAGGTTGCTGAACTCAGTTTAGTTTTCTACAACAGTCTCTAAAAATACTCGCTTACCACTCAATTAGAAATGTTTTGGTAGGGTAACTAAGTAAACACGAACACAGAACACTAATAAAGGCTTTTCCTCCCTTTTCTTTTTCCACCTCTTTCCATATTTAGGCTGCCAGATTGTCTGTCTCTCAGAGAAATGAATTTTGGACAGATATTTTTGAGAGCTTAGTAATTCAATGTCTTGAGATATTCCACTTCAGAGGAAGTGCTAGTATTAAAGACAATACAAGAAAATTTCAGAAGGACTTGGGAACAGAACAATGTGTTAAGGCTACATCAAATGCTTTAATAATATTTTAAAGTTGAAAGTGAACAAAGTGGCTGCCCAAAGCTCCCATGGCAATCTTCTGAAATGCCTGAACTAAGACCTATTGAAACCAATGAGAACCTTTCTGTGGGGATCAGTGGGCTTTGTGTGTTTGCTTTTGGGATTTGATCAGTCACATTTTAACTGAGAACTAGAACTTTTTCAGCTTCCCGAAGCTCAGGGGAGTTTTGCACCTCATCATTAGATCAGGTTCATTTCCATTTAAGTCACCTAATAATGCCAGAAGACCTACTGTATTATAGTCTGAACATCTAACAGTAAACTAAACCAAGAACATTTTAGTGCTGAAACTCTTTTTGTGTTCTTATCTAGGATTTTTGTTAAAGCATCCTATAAGAATGTTTCTGAAACCTAATTCAATTCAAACAAAGACCATAAAGGGGGATTTAATGTATAAACTCTGAAGATATTGTCCCCTGATTTGACATCTGCCCCATCACTGAGAAGGACTATCAGATAAGCAGACTTTCTGCAGGCTGCACCCTTTACGAAGTTTCAGCATGACTCTGAAAAAGCCACATCAGAAGTAAGTTACTTTCATTTCCCTTCCTTCCATCTGTTCACAGCAGTTCTCAAAATGATAGCTACTTACCATTCATCTGATTTTTTCTATGACATTTTTGTAGTAAACAACTAACCCTCTTCCTCCCCCTCCCCTCGCGATCCCGTCATTACCAACTTACCTAGTGGCAGAACAATGAAGAAAGGTAGCCAGCACAAGATAAACATGCCAACCACAATTCCCAACGTCTTGGCTGCCTTCTTTTCTCTAGAGAATTTAAAAAGTTTGAAAGCTAAGGAGTTCCTGGGATTGTGACCCTTGGATTTGGTGCTGTTTAATGTGTCCTCATGAATGTTCCTGTAATGAATCCGTAAAGTCAGCTCCTTGGAGTTGGACATTTCTTTCATAACCCCAGCTTCCAGGTTTTTAGTAGTCCTTTTTGCCACTACGTAGACCCGACAGTACATCACGAGGATGACAATTAAAGGAATGTAAAATGACCCCAAGGAAGAAAACAAAGCATAGAATGGTTCTTCAGTGATACGGCACTCTTTATCATCCTTGGGTGCTGGTTCTTTCCAGCCCAAAAGAGGCCCAATAGAAATCACCATGGAAAGGACCCAGACACCTAGGAGAGCTAAAATTGCCCTTCTTCTTGTTACCAAAGTTGGATACTGGAGAGAATAACGTACCCCTATATATCTATCTATAGAAATTGCACATAGACTTAAAATAGAAGCTGTACAGCATAGCACATCAACCGCTGCCCAGATATCACAAAATATCCTCCCCAAAACCCAGTAGCCAAGGATTTCCAGTGTAGCAGAGAATGGAAGGACAGTGAAACTCAGCAACAAATCTGCTATTGCGAGGTTAATTATGAAATAGTTTGTAGGGATTCTTAAATGTCTATTGCAAGCAACAGAGAGAATTACCAAGATATTACCTATAATAGCAAAGAGTATAAAGGCACCTAGGATAAGCCCCACAATTATCGCCCTACTGATATCCAAAGCAGGTGAATCCAGATTGCTTGCTGTCTCATTGGAGTTGTTTGCAGAAAGATTGCCATTATTTAGTGCAGACACTTTCAAATATCCAGGTATTGATGAATTGGATTTATCTCCAAGGTAGGTATTCATCTTAAAAATCATCCTCCATAGCAAGTTATGATTGGATCCCTTGCATGACACGCAGATGATTTGAGTTCAGCTGAAAGTTATCTCTCTACCCAAGAAGTTGCTGCAAAGCACCGGCCAGTTTTAGATTGAGAACTCATCTCCCCAGCAAGCTGTCAGCTATGAGCACGTAAAACTTGCACAGCGTGAAGTCCTCTGAAGCCTGTCAGAAATAATAGGCTGTTCAAACTTGCTTAATTTCTCATACGAACAGGTTTAAACAGAAATTAGCAGGCAGAAGTCTTGGCTGGAGCTCGAAAGTAGCTGTTTTGATCATGATGTCCCTGAAATAAAAGACAGGTTTACTGTTTTCCCTTGTGCATTTGTGGTTCTGTTGGAAGGATGTCCCTGTCTAGCTGCTGTGACATGCGTCTCCAGGAAGGGTTTGTCAGCATTTAGGCAGCTCTGCATGAACTGGCTGCCTGTGCTCACACTGCCTGTGCTAGTGACATCACCGCGGCCAGCCCCGTCACAGCGCTAGAGGGCAATGCAGTTCAAGTTAAAACTTCCATGTCAAAGTCTGAAAGCTAACAAATGGAATATATCAATCTTAATTAAAGCATTTGCCACACAAATCTGGATTGGAAACCTTTAAAAAAACAGTTTTATTATCTGAGAAAAATATACTCGGTGGGATGTGGTGAAAAAAGCAATTTCAGTACAAAACGATCTAGCGCCCTTTGCCTTTTGCTCACCAAGGACATGTATTTGAGTTTACTTTGTTATCAAAGTGAATCACATGCCATTTTAGAGAACTAATCATCTCCCACCTTCTAAGAACAAATAGGTAGGTTCCAAAAATCCCTAGTTTATTCATAGATTCAGTATTTAATGGTCACATAAAAACATACAGGGAGTAGTTTGTTTCTAATTGTAAGCTTTCTGTTAATAATGAAAAAGTAACAGATGATCAAAATCAAAATCTCTATTAAGATCTTTATGTTTGTTCTAGACTCCTGTGTACCGGGAGTATCTATGGCTTCTCTTTTCTGGCTAGATAACTTTTCTAAGCATAGGTGCATTGTGAATCCCAGCCCTGAACGGAGCTGAGCACCCTTACCCACAGCCAAAGTGAAGGCAGTGAAAAGCATTTAGTAGTCTTTTCAAAGTACTCTTTATGCTTAAGTATGTTCCTATATCTTTGCTAAGGGCTGTGAGATCACTGAGACTGTTGTTAACTCATTGTAGCTCTGGGAAAAGACCTACAGTATCCTATAAAGGAAAAAATAAGTAACAACTGATTTATTTTTTAGATAATAGCCTTCAATGTTGAAAACAGTGGTTTCTTGGTTTCTTCATTTTGTGTAGCTTTGGGTCACCAGGTGAGGAGAAATCTCAGATCTTTATAGCTTGGTGCCATTAAAAACAAAAAGTGAAAGATTAGCTGAACATATAACTGCCAAAATACTGTTCTCAACTTTCTGTCATCAGATTATGTCCTACAGCTGTTGTCTGCAGTACTCTGGGTTACTGTATATTGATTTTCCTGTTACAAAATGTACTGCGTTTAAAATAAAAGGTTCATTTTTAATAAGGCAGCTATGGCTGAAAGTTACAGCTCAGTGCTGGTTTTAAGGACAAACCATGTAAACAAAAGCTCTGGTTGAATTTTATTTGAGGAGTGGATGGCAGATGTTTGTATAGCCCTTCCCAACTGCAGGGACTATAGCAAAGCACTATCGTTCAAAAACTTTTCTTTGAAACATTTACAAGAATGACATGATAACATGTCATGGAGTCACTGAAGGGAAGAGGAACAAACACTCAATTTATGAGCTTAGCCTCAGCTTTTCTGCCTCTGCTGTCTCCAAGGCAGAGCTTTCATTGCTAATAAAAGCAGTTAGCAGCCTTTGATTTTGGACATACATCCTTCACACCATTCTCGCTGGACTCCACGTAACCACTCTCAGTTTTGTTTGTGATTTCTGATTTTGTTTCTCTGCCTTGTCTGTTTAAACCGTGAATTCCTCAAGGTAGGGGCTCTCTCCTGTTGTGAAGATGCAGACACAGCTGTTGGGAGGTGTGATTACAGCTGTGTGCAGCCAGGGCATCTGACTCGGTACCACCATAGTCGAGTTGTGGTAGCGCAGAGGGCAGCAGAAGTAGCTGCTTGCCTGGGCGTCCTGGTGGGATCACATAGCCTACAGTGAAGCCTGCATCTTCCCACTCTTGGTGCTTGAACGAAATTGATTAAAGCTAGTTTGATTGGATCATTAGGTCCAGATGTAATGATGTTTCAGCCTTTGGCATGTAAGAAAGTATGTTCACTGCAAAATGTGGAGAGGTTGGATAAGAAAAGATCAGTGAGGGAGTAAACTGGTCTACTTCAGTTTTTTAGCTGGCAACATGTGGGGCATGCCCAGCCTGCAGAGAATAACAGGGTGGCCTGTAACTCCTCTCTGGCTTCAGCCACGCCACATTAGGATTTTGTAGCCCCGAGGAACCAGATCTTTCAATAGCCTTTCAACAGCCACTTCCAGGAGTCAGCTGGTTCCAGCTTGCTGGCAAGGTCCAGGACACTGTGCAACAGCAGTGGCAGGAAAAGGCAGAAGGGAAGGGAATAGGGATTCTGACTGGTAGTGGTTGGACTAAAACACATGCTTTTTTGCTCAGTATCTTTTGCTGGCAGGAGTACTGGGACCAGTCTGCTTCCCTTACTAGTGCTGCTTTCTGTGCCCCTCTAGATGAAAAAACAGGCAGAAAAGTCCTATTCTAGGGGACAGAGGAAGACAAAGCTACTGCTCATCTCTTACAGCCCTACTGAGAAGTCTGATGTGTTTTCACATCTCTCTTTACCAGTCTGTGTAATAACATACTGGCTGAATAGTCATGAGGCTCAGCTGATTAATGTTCACAAATTACTTTGAGATCTTCAGTGGCAGGTGCTATAATAAAGCAGTGTATTGAAACCCAGACATGAACGTTAACTATTTACCTACCTTTGCATGAATGATAGAATAGGTACTGTGAAAAATAGGATACTTTTTCTGCCAAGTTCAAGGCAGCACTTCAAACTAGTGCAATCGAAAACATCCGATCAGAGAAATGCAGACCGTATTCATTACAGAGTTACCTTCATTCAGATAAATAATAGTTTTCAGTGAAAAAGTAAATTTAATAGCCTGGAGATTCTACTCAATATTATTTCAGTAATGATGTACAGCAAGACAGGATGTCCTTTAGCTATTCAATGTACTTCTGCTGAGAACTTGCTGAAGCAGCAAAGACTGGATGCAGAACATACATTTGAGGTAACATGGAGAACATCTTTTCGTATGTTCTTAGACTAGTTCAAAATTTGAAATATGGTGAACTTTTAAAATGCATTTTGTTGTATCAGATCAATGGTGCAAAAGGAGTCCTATTGTCATGGCTCAGTTTTGTAAAGAGCTGTGTTCCTTTTATTCTTATTTTACAAAGTGATGTTAAAAATATATACTGACAGTTTGATCTGATTTCAGAAACACAGCAGAAGCACTTCCAGAGCACTTTTGCAACACCGGTGAATAACAATACAGCCTGCTCCTTTATTGGGCATGGGAGTATGAGCTGATAGAGAATTTAAAGGAGTATATCTACATATAGTTTTATATAATTCCTCTTAATTCTTTGATTTAATTAGAAACCTTGATAACTCAAAGAACTAAATAAACAGACATGACTGAAGAAAAACAAGGCAATAGTGTCAGAAATAGTTTAGCTTATTCACTCTGACTTGAACAGTATCGTGAACATGCTATCATATTTGATACAAGCGTTCTTGTCATACCAGCACAAACCAGAAAGCCTTCCTCCCGTGAAAGAAGTATGAAAAGCAAGAAGCAATGAGCAGGGCATTGGATGCTGCTGTAGAAATATCTCACTCCTCTGCCGCTGTCTCTGATGCTAAAACATTGCCAAGAAGTGGAGTGAGGAGGTGGGCTTGGGGAAGGGTTTTTTGTATGATTGTGGATGGGTATGTAGACTTATGTGATGCATAGAATGTATCTGCAGCTCAGAGAAAATGTGAGACTCTGATTGTTTGGCACTAGATTATTTTCTTCGTAATACAGCTTCTTTGTAGATGGTGTCAGTCATTAAAAATATACTGATAAAAGATGAAACTCTTGTCTGTTTTTGTTAGAAGCTTCAGTGCTAGTTACCTAGCTACACTTATTTGTTGCTTGTTTTATTAATTACAGATGGTGCAAAATGTTACTACTATTTTGGTACAAGTGTTCTTTCTGAAGTCTTCTTTCTTTCTCTAAGGACCACTGGGCAGCACTTAAAATCCACAGCCAGTGTGATCCACCAAATTTTTTTCTTTCATTTCCATTACTGCTGATTAGCAGATCTTTGTCCTTCATAGAAAACCTCTTTGGCTTAGCCAGAGTTGTGAAAAATTTCCACGGATATTGGAAATACACAGGATTATTGTTTCCTTACATTTCATGATTAAGCAGAAGCTAGTTTCTTTTGAATGTGTGCACACATACCCTGAACCTCAGGAAGGGGTCAATTTCCATGATGAGAAGAGAAAAAATGCATTTAAAATGCTAATTTTCAGTTGTCCAGTAATGATATTTTAAAACTTGTGGTTTTACTTTCAGAGTAAGAAAAATGTATCATAGGATTGTATTAAAAGCTAAGATTATTAGCTTGAACTTGCCAAAAGGAGATTGCAAACATTTGCAATTTTGAATAATCTTTTTATCTGCTGTGGTTCACTGCCTATCATTTTTAAGTAAATAGAATTTAAAGAGCATTTTCTAAGTAAAATGTAGTCAATTAACTAAAATACTATGCTTTTAATGTTGTCACTGGCTTTTAAATCCTCTTCCAGATTTAGTTTTTTTGCAGGCCCATTTCCCACACTAAAACATGTTTTTTCTCACACTCCTTCAGCTGTGCATTTCCGCTAGAGTTGTGCTAAAGAGCCCCAAAATTACCAGTTACTGATATAGGCCCCATCTCAGAAACAGACTTCATGAGGATGATGTCAGTTGAATGTTTTTGGGCAGAGGGTAATGGACTATGTATGTAGGTCTGGTAAAAAATCAGTATTTGGAAGTCTGGAAAAAGTATGTCCCTGCCTTAAAGAGAGAGAAAATAACACAGCCTCTCTCTCTCCAGCAGCGGGAGGAATGAGTGCATGTCTGTATGTTTAGTTTTCAGCTTAAAAATGCTTGGGAAGCTGATGGACCCACTTAATGCTGTCAGTCTTTACAAAAATGCCACTGAGCAATTGAATTAAAAAATCAAAAAGACATGCTAGTGTGGAATTCACAGTACTGCAAATTACATCCTCTCTAAAGACAAGCCTCGGTGTTACAGGTGTCTCAGACAGTTTTGGGGGACGCTGCTCTTTTAATGCAAACTGCACTTTATCAGAAACCGTGGGGCCAGTTTGGTGCACAGGTTCCCCTCAGGCTGCCATCCTGTCCCATGGCTTGCGTTACCGTCATTCCGCAAGTGCACTGAAGGGAGGAGCTTCAGACAGATACTGTTTTGTGTCTTCCGCTCCGAGACTCTTACCCGTCGTTCACAAAGTACACAGTTTGCAACCAAACACTGCACTAAACAGACCCACAAAGAGCAAAGACGGGGGGAGCACCTGCCAATCTCAGCAGGCTCCAGGATCTCTTTTTCTTTCTCTGTGTATCACAACATAGTATCACCGTAGCAGCCAGAAAGCACAGATGACTGCAAGATGTTTCATCCTCCCCGAAACAAGAGAAAACAAGAGTAATGAGGTGCTACATTTGAGTGTCTCTGCCTTTTCTCTATGCTTTATCTAAACTGTGCGTTTTTTCTGTTTATCTACCTCCATGTTTTGATCACGTGGTCCATGACCATTTGCGCTCTTTTGCCACCTGCCCTCTGCTCTTTGGAGTTGGGCAGAAAGGAGAGGGCAGAGTACTACTACTCAGAAGACGGTCTCTATCATCTTCCTGCAGTTCCAGTACCAACTCTAGCCTGCACACTCTCCTGCTACAAAAACAAAGCGTCACTTAGCCAGTAGCACCAATGAACAGCTATAAACAGGCTCCTTCAGGCTGCTTGAACTAGGTCATTGGGTTGCTGATCTTCAAAAAAAACCCTCAATGCTTCTCCCTGCTCTAAGGTAATATGATTGGCATCTTCCCAGGAGAGGACTAAAACTGCTGGAGAAGTAACTATCACAGAGTTAGATAAATATCAGAAAAATATCACCAGAGGATGAGGAAAAAAGTGAGAACTCATGAAGTCCTGACTTTTCTTCGTGGTCTGCTGGCAGGCTGGTGTACAGGATATAATTTTCTTATTATTTATGACCCTCTTATCAATTCATGCAGACAACTTATTTTCTGCTTGTGGTTGCACTGGGACTATCAGTGAAACAAAACACATGGTTCTGTCCTGTAACATCCCCTATTGCCAAAAAAAATACCAAAATGTTCTTCAGGAACAATCACTCATGTTGTTCTTTTATAAATTGCAGGTCTCTTCTTAAGTGTTTCCACCTACTGGCATTGAACAATAGCACATTTCTGGGAGCAAAAAAGAAATTCTTGTGGTGGAAGAAAATTGCATTTTATTGAGTCTCCTTTGACTTTTTCCAGGAAGTCACGCTGGCTTGAAGCTGATTGCAAACTACGCGGCGATCACAGAGCTATTGGAAGATAATATTAGCTGACAAGATGTTCTGACAAACCATAATGCAGTAAAAAAAACCCTTAATAAGTTACTCTCATAAAGTGTGGGATATCTTTACTAAAAATAAGAAAAAGTCATGAAGCTGTGTTTGACACATGTCCAGGATTATAGTGTTGTACTCATTTTTTGTGTGAATGCAAAACAGTGAAAATCTGTCATAGAATATCAATGTAAAGGTGCTTGCAAAAAAGCCCTGTGCTTGGTGAGCTGGTGTGATAGAACTGCCCCTGCACTGTATCTGCTGCTGCTCTGGTTGTACAATGTGCAATCTTGATTGGTTTCCTCTTTTCTTCTCTATCTAGAAATTTGGTCACTTAGTTGCTATTATACTGCAGTGTGGCTAACCAGAACAACATGGATTAAAGCCATAAATGCAGGAGGAGAAAGGGAAACTTTTCAAAGGCTTTTCTTGTGCCCTCTTAATTGTTGCTTGAAAGATGTATGCCTTGTAGAAAAACCAGTCTCCACCCAAAATAGAGGCCATAGTCCTTATTAACTATGCCTTGAAATTAAAAGAGATGAAGGACAATGTGTGTTAGATTCAGGAATCTCTCTCTAATTCCACGAGACTGTATTAGCTGTTAGGAACTTATTTGCCTTCTGAAACCACCGAGATAATCTAAGAATTCTCAACTGCGCAGTGGGAGGTGAAAGAAGGTGAAACTTCACTAAGTGAAGCTTAGTCTTCAGGAGCTATTTTCACAGGGATCAAACTTCGGGTACATAAACTACGTAGCTTTATTTAAGGCCATGGACTTGCCATGGCGAATACTGGCTAATTGGCAGTGCAGGGTACACAGTGCTCCCTGTAATGAATTTCTAATAATGGTTGATGCTTTGGCTGATCAGAGTCATTTTTTATTTCCTTCTCTTCTCTTCTTTCATCCTTCCTTAATAGTCAGATTTCCCCCCAATCCTAGCTGTGACCTTTTAAAGTATGTTTAGATTCGTTCATAAACCTATTGATTTGTAAGCTAAGAATGGCTCTAAGCTCCACCAGTCTAAACATTATATACTACAAATTTTGGCATGGCTCAGGTTCCTGAAAGAAACTCTGTCTGTCAGTCAGTTGCCAGCTCATGGCAGACATCACTTGGCATGCAAGTGACTGAAAAGCTTGGGCCATTTGAAGAACTCACACTTTAAATAAAACACAGTGGAACACAGAATAAGTATTCTATGAGAAAGTTATTACAAAAAGAATGATTTTGTCTTTGGTGAGTGTAATAAAATAGACCTGTAGCAAAAGTGTGCTGGTTGGTCATGGCTGGCCTCTATCCCATCTGCAATGATAACCTGGACAGAAGCTGTCCATAAGAAAGTGTAAAACCCTTACAATGCTGTGCTAAACTGCACTGAGGAAAGATTTCTTCCTGATCCCAGCTGGAGATGAGTCCTAAACCTTGGTGAAATCTTTGACACATGCAATCTTTCAGAATTTTAATCCAATAAGGGGGCATTTATGGGAACCAGATGAGTTTCAATGCTTGTGTTTTACACGGGCTGACTGTTAGCCCACTCAGCCCAGCAGTGGAACAGCCGTGATAGCTGAACTAGGCCACTGCTTCTCCCAGAAGGGTTTTTTAGCCTGAACACTGACCTCTGGAAGTTGGGTATGTGACTTCTCGGCCAGAGGTGGCTAAAGCCTGGCTGAGGTGAAGTATGAGTAGAGTGAGACAGGTCTGTCAATGCCTGTCCAGAAGTCACTATGTTAAATGCCATCATGATTTATTTAGAAAGTTGCCACACTTTATTTGAACTGTTCTGCAAGGCTCTGAGCACCTTCACCTCTCATGAAGTCCTACTGGTGAACAAGAGTGCTTGTCAGATGCTGGCCTGGGCTTCCTAGGTAAAGCAGTTGAATTGTGGTGGTGGGGCAGGAGCGGGATACCAGGCTCTCCTGAAAGAATCCTTTCCTTTCCTATACATTTAAGCTATCTCATAACTTGACTCTTTTAGAATAGAATTACAGTGGAATGAACTTGAGGTTTTAATCTCCATATTATAGTCTGTTGTCATCATAAAAATTAAAATAATTACAGATTGCACAGTCTCTTCTAAAAAAGGCACATGGCTGGATATGTTTATTTACATAAACTAGTCTTCATTTAAAATATTTAACGTGACATTAAAAGGACAGTAATGTTGAAAAAAGAAAAACATTTTAAACACAACACATAACTCATGTTACTCACTGTCATAAAATAACATTGTGCCAAGAGCTGTGCAAGATTAGAAGTAGATTAGGCATTTATGCGGCTAATGAAACGATCACTGATAAACTAGCTAAGATGACCACAGTGTTATAAATCTCCATGCCTCAAGAAATAAACTTGAAGGTAAATTCAGGCTGAATAGAAGCTTCTCATACTGGCAGATTATGTCATAAGTAGTCTCATTTCTGTGCCTTCTTCTGAACCATTTTCTAATAACTAGGTGCTGAGCCTACAGTAATATTTTTAACAGAACAGAAATGTGGCTGCGAAAGATTTTTCAAAGATATCTAGGCTGACTCCATGCTGTAGTTGCACTGAGTGGGAATGGTGCTGTCCTGATATTTTTCACCTTCATCTTTAAGCACCAGAATACCTTATTGGCCCTTAGAAACTTCTGAAAACTTCCCCCTGGATCTGTGCATGAGAGCCAGGATTACTTCTGAGCCTGATGATAGCCCTCCCTTTGTTTTTAAATATCCAGATGGTTTATTCTGCCTCTAGCAGGTCATAGCAATTTGGGTCCCAAAGTACTGGGGCATTTGAAATCTAAACTTGAATTTTACAGGTTGGGACATTTTTGTGGAAGACCAGTATTTCCTTTTTTAAACAAATAACATAAACTTATTTTTCATCTCTCTCCATTTCATTAAGTTCTGATCATGGTGTGCACAGTACTTCATTACATCTTTATGACATTCAGAATTTGCAATTGCAGCATAAATATCTTATTGCCAGTAAGTGGATGGGGACTCACTGCTGATAAACACTGAAATTCATCTTGCTGTGGTGATATACCAACCCATTCTGTTGTTTTGCCTTGATGAAAATGCCTGGGAGAGTTAGTGACTGAGTTTTATGTGTGCAATAATACAGACCTTAAAATATGGACCCTAGATCTTAATTCAATGAAATCAATGTCAATTTATCATCTAATTCGATCTGTTCCTTTTCATAAATCCGTATTTAGATATATTCCAGGATATCTTTATTGGAATCAAGCCATTTTTTAATTCCTGAAGTAATTAGGAAATATTTCTGAATACATATTTCTGAACTTGAGGAGGGCTGGCTCCTGTGAGCAGCCTGACCCTATGTCCCAGACCCTCTGAAGTCTCATCACTGGGACAGTTGCCTGAAGCATTCTAGTGCTAAATGCAGATTGTACAGCAGCACAGGGAAGGAAAGCTGATGGAATTCAAGCTATTAAGAACTTTATAGTCTGTAACCAGCACCTTGACTATAACCTGGAGGTTTACTGGCAGCAGTGTAGAGCTTAGTGTATAGCAGAGATTGCGTAGTTCAGTAGCACTCTACTTTAGATTCCTCACAGAGCTATCAATAATTTATTAAAGGTAAACACAGCTATTGATTTGTCATTTTCCTACATAAACAATATAGCTGTAGTGCCAGGCATACAAGATAAGGGCCTTTTCCTGAAAAGGCCTATAACTGCACGAATATCTACTCTTAGATTCATTTACCAAAAGCAAAGCAGTCTGGTGCTGCAGAATGCAGCTGCTTCAAGCTATTGCTTAACTGAGATATTAAGTAGGATTTTGATGGAGTTCACATTTTTTACACGCTCATTGCAAGAGATATTCTTGAAAGTGTCAGAAGTCACTGTGAGTCACTGTGAGTCAGAAGTAAAAGTGAGCTAAAGGCAGCAGTTTTGACCCATCAGGAATAGTTTCACTTTCAGAGAGTTTTTGCAAGATCATTCAACAAGCTGTTCCCCACCAGTGTTGGGCAATGCGTGATCCACAGCCAGTCATAATCACCTGTCCTGGAGAACATCTCATTAGCTTGCTACTGTTTGGTGTAAAGAACTAAATGACAAAGGAGGACTACGAGTAACTGTGTCCGGGGAAAGATCAGAGAAATACCCGAGAGCTCTGTGAGTGAAACTGTCTGCATGAATCTGTCGGAAGTATGTGGAGGAACATAAAATGGGAGTCTTCTGGAAAAGCTGAATGCACCAATGGGTACAGTACATTGCAATGTATGAAAAAGGACTAGGCACTTGTTAACATCCTCAGAAATTTGTGTTTTGAGGTATTGCTGATGATTTCTGGTCCCTGAGTTTTTTAAGTGTACAAAAAACATGTTTCAAACAAATAGGAAATTATCCTTTACAAATAATCTGTTGATGAGATGATATATGGGGTGTCTTTTGGATAATTTGTGTCCCCACCAGGCAGTGCTTCTGCAGACTTCGTCCATTCCAAGTCTATTACTCAGGTTAATATTTGTTGTGATTAAGAATGACATTCTTGACTCCAGCACCGTACATATCCATTAGAAAAAACAATTCAATAAGGCATCAACTAGCTTACAAGTTAGTGATGCCAAATGAAGTCATTAGACTTGTCAGTCAGTCTGGCACCACTTTTCTGATTAGCAGCTTTCCTTTTTTGGGTAGGAATCACCCAACATCTCTGTGGCTTAAGGAGATTTAGTTGTAACCCAAAACTACTCCAACAGTCTCCGGTTAAAAAATAACACCTTTGTTTAAGGACATCTAAGGAAAGAGCATTCTGACCTACTTCTGACAGGAAGCTAGTCACAGCTTCTTTCCTTTTGACCTTTTGGAATGAGCATGAACATTTGCCCATGATGAAGATAATGGAAGAAAATATGTATGAGAATGAGTCACTGAAATTTTTGTTCAGAAGGCAAGATCCAGGATCCCAAGAGATCTTTATTTATAGCCTAAGCAAACTCAATGGAGAGCTGCAGGAGGACAAATGAAACTGTTGAAGAAGCTAAAGTAATCAATAATGGTAACTCGAACATGCTATTTCCATCACAAATTAAATGAGCACATTATGGTAGTAAAACTGCAGAAGGGTAAGACAGTTTTAATTCTGCGGAGCCCTGCAAGACTTTTTGGAATATACGTTGGAGAAAAGGTTTCATTTCACTTGTTGCCTTTATCTCCATCTAAGCAGTGCAGTAGATGTCTAGAATAGGAAGAGCTACAAATCTGGAGAATATTGAGAATACTACTATGGTCTGCATCTCACCTTTGTGTCCGTCTGTCTTCAGTCCTACCACCTCAGAGTGTGACATTACCATAAATATATTGAAATATATTCAGGAACAAAAAGTATTTACAACTGCAAGGATAAAATCAGACTGCCTCAATGTAACATGTCTGTCACTCTCATCTTGACTGTGATCATAAAGTAACTGCAGCCAGAAAATAGATCCTGGACTTCTCCAGAGCTGATGGAGGAGAGAAAAGTTCCTGTCATGCATGTTATTTAATGAAAACAAAGACTCGCATGGTTTTATGTGAATGATTTGCCTGTGCATATATGTAACAGAAAGGCACTATCAAGTTAATAGCAGTACAATGTACATTAAGAATATCACAAATGTCACACCACCATTCCTCAGCCTTTGGGCTGCGATCTCTTCTGATCAGACTAATTCTCTGACACACCCCACCTCTGGGGTCTGGTGTAGAGCAGCAGTGTTGCTACTAGGTAGGGCACTGGCCTGAGCATGAGGGGATGGTAGTTGTAGTCTGAGCTCTTGTAATGGGTTGCTGAGTGAATTTAGACAAGTCATGCACTCTCCCAATGCCCGAGTTTCTCTATCTGTCACAAGGAAATGATGACACCTGTCTTTTAAGTAAAATACCTTCAGACATTTAGCTGAAAAGCGATATATCAGAAAGATACTATTACTAGCTGGGAGGAAAATATAATTCGATGAACACCCAAGCTTTCCCCCTTTCCACATGCATATCTATCTATCTATCTATCTATCTATCTATCTATCTATCTATCTATCTATCTATCTATCTTCAGACCCACTTTAGTACAAGGGTGATTTTCTTCTGTTTATACTTACAATCATGATTCCTGTGTCTCTGCTTCTGCTAGAGTGAATTTTTCACAGAGCCCCTGTAGCCTTTTACGCATACTAACAGGGTGAGTGCCTGTTCGTCTGTTGTGTGACTCTGAGGCTATTACGGAGAGAAATAACATCAATGTTTAAAAATAAATGAGCAACTGAGAACTTTAGTGATGTACCTGTCTCTGTGATGTCCTTCAGTCTTGGAAAAATGGAGCGGTTGGAAGTACAACTTGGGTCTTTTTGGTGGTGGACGGATCGGCTGCAGCGTGTGCTCTTGCTGGCTGTTACAGGAGTATTTTTGGAATGGATGAAGGGGTGATTCTCTTGTCTTGCTTTGCACGTCACTGTGATCTCAGTGCTGTCGATTATATGATGCGTCTCAAACTGCAAGTCTCGCTTGCAGCAGCGGCATGATGAATGTAAACTGCTACTAGAAGAAATGAAGGTAACTCCCAAGTAGGGGATAATAGCTATTTTCTTTCACTGTTTATTGCTGGATTGTACCATAAGAGGTTTCCATATGTCTGAAACGTAAACTGTGTCTCTGGTAAGCAGACATTTTAAAGATGCTGATCAGAATTTTCCAGTGAAACAGCTTTTCATCACAAATTCTTTGAAATCTTTACAAATTCTTTTCAATTCTTTGTAATCCAAACTTCCCATAGGAACATGGGGATTTTGCTAAACTTTCACCTACTGTTATGTGGCAGGGTGGAAGTTCTGATCAGTATCAGAAAGATAAAGGTCCATCATGAGATAGCTCCGTGACAAAATTATTCAGATGAATTATGGGTAAGCCAGCATTCAAATTCCTCTCCTACCTGTCTCAAAGTGGGACATTCAACTACTCACCCGTATGGCTCTCATATTTCACTTCTTTCCCATGGTCGTCAAGAGATATTCCTTCCATCAGTTTTCTCCTTTTTGCCTGCCTGTTCCTGGCTGGCACTGTTCTTTGAATGCTTTCAGTTGGGTACCTGGCTAGTAGATGCACTCTCCAGCATGCTTGCAGAACGATTGGATAAATGTTGGAGTGGCAGGTAGGTAAAAGGTAGCTCAGCATTTAGCTGTACCTGGAGCAGGGTGAAAACTAAGGCTTTTTTTTCCTTTTAGACTGAAGAAATCATAGAGCTTGGTTAATAGCTAGAAGTCCCCAGCAATATGGGAAGGTGTGTACTGGAAGGGAGCTGTTGGGGACTTCCGGAGGTGGTGGAGGCTGCTGACCTGTGATCATGGCAAGGGTTGGAGTGGAGGTCACTGCTAGCGCACAGATAGGTTTGCCATAAAGTTGCCAGGATTGTCCTGATGTGTCTGCTGTATTTTGAGAAAGAGCTGCCGCCTACAAGTGAGGCAAAGCCATGGGCTGTGGAGGGCATTGAGGGGAAGCAATGGGGTGGAGGGGACTGTAATGGGCAAAACCTACTGGGAGGGAGGCTTAGAAACTCCCACTGCAGGGTAGTGTTTAACAGTGACGCTTACTCCTCTAGTGGGAAGCTTCAGATGGACAGTTAATGTGTTTTGCTGTTGCTGAAAGTCTTAACAACTGTTCTTCTAATATCTCCAGTGTGATCTTCCATCATCCATGAAATGATGGCCCAGACACCATTCCTGAGTAGCAAGGGAAGCCCCAGAGGAAGCAACTGTGATCACGTGTTCAGCAAATTAAGAGCAGTGGGGTATTTGTCTAAAAAGTTCCTTATTATAAATGGAGAAGTAGAAAGCAGAAACACTGTATAATCTGCAGATCCATGTCTGAACTTACATTAAAAAACAGTAACATAAATATTGTACAATGAACCTGATTGATTTTGAGATTTTTGGTAAGTGGTAATAAGGAACCTCATTAAATTCTCATGACTTAAGGCATATTCCAATTTTCTGAAGCTTTGCAACTCCCAAGTTCTCATTTGCCATTATTAGTCAAGAGTCTGAAAGTATTTTGCAAAAGTTAATAAGAATATATTCACAAAACATACATCTTCAATAAATGTTTTTGAGAGTGGGGTTTTTTATTCACGCAAGTGAAAAAAGCCAGAACATATTCTGAATACGTAGGACTGCATTAGCCTGAAGTTATTACAGGTTTAGAAAGGAAGTAATATGCAGGGACACAGACAGGAACTGGGGCTTATAGGATAGCATTATGGACTTATTTTGATTGGCTTGTTATTTATTCTATTCAGGTGAAATTAAAAGTAACAATACTTTGGTAAAATTCTCCTTGTTGGCAGTTGTTCAGAATCGGACTGATTAAACTGCTAAGATGAGTGCTGGAGTTCTCAGTCTAGTTATAATTTACTGCTCTTCCCTGTTTGGTAAGCGAGTGAAAGTTTAGCTGAAAGGCTGCAGCTGTTTGCTTAGCTGCTGTCCACATGGACATGGAGATCCAGAGCTGTGGCAGGGACGATTTATAGCAGTCTGACCCAAAATGATCTTCCAAAAATGACAAGATGTGGCTTCAGTTCCAGGCATTCTCACAAATAGCAGTACAAATCCATAGTGTTAATTTTGCTTTGAGACGTAGGGTTGTATTTAGTGAATTTATGCCAGAGCCTGCATGTTCCTTAATCTTGGTGTTATGGACACTCATCATAAAATATATTCTTTGTCTCTCTTAGGACTTTTCTAACTGTATAATCTAACTCCAGTTTTCCAGGTAAAATGTTGGCCCTGTAAGTAAATGGAAATTTAATGAAATTAATGTTTTAATTTATTCAACAAAAAGAACTAAAGGGGTCAGAAATAAAATGTTTCACTGCAGAACTTTTTTTAACAGCTATTTCATTTTTGCTGTGATGCTGTCATTACACTCATTTCAGTGGTTTTTTTCCTTTTATATATAGCCACACTTTCCATAAATCAGACTCAACCTTCATTTCAGAAGACACAAAGCTTTCTTATGCATCTTTGATCTTTTCTATGTTAGCTGAAAACACTTTCATAGGAAAAATGGGTCTTACTAGTGTACTTGCATGTCTTAGAAAGAAAACAGTTTTCTATAGTAAATGGATTTTGCCTATTTATTGAAAATAATGGGTTTAGTCCTGTATATATGAAATCAGTTAATCGAACACACTATTTTCAACTAAATAATTGGCCTGCATTTGTTACTGTTCTACTTATAAATGTTATCTCTTCATACCCTAAAAAAACTTTAATATAACTGTCACATATAAAATGCATTTTAAGGAGAAAGGTGTGATTGTTACTTGTTAACTGCTTTTCTTGTTGCCTTATCTAGAAAAAACAAGTTTAGTTAGTAGAACGAGGGTAAGTTCCACGAAATTAATGATCATAAATGACAGTGTCTTTTAACACCTGGTAGTAAATAACAAAGATATTTTCTTATGACTATCATTCATGTCATACCGAAGTCTGCTTTATTCTTTTATTTTTTATTGCCGCCTTCGTGAGTGCAATTGGCTAGCTGGAATAGTGTTTATTAAATATAGCAGGTACAGGTCCTACCAATAAAATCTTTTAAAAAACTGTATTGGACAAATTAAAGAACACAATGGTATAATTTATATTATATGTAAACCTCCCATTCTGACTGGAGTCACCTTCTCTACAGCTTCCTAAATAGGAAGCATCCTTAATCAGAGAATGGTTTTGGAACCTGGGCTGTTCATCTCCCTGTGCCCATCAATAAGCAGATGCAGTGTTTTATTTGTATGTGATGATTTCAATATTGCTTATAAATACCGCATAGATAGGTTACAAGCAAAAAAGAATCTGCATGAATGAATGAACCAGTGCTCCTCAGTGCTCCTGTTCTTACAGACGGCAAGGAAATGGGTTTACTCTATGTGAAAGTAGGTATGATAATAAGTGTAAAGAATTGCAGGCAACATTCAGATGTAACATTATACTACACCGTATATATGGTAGCTTCTTTTCTGTATCTCAGAATGCTTTCAGTTTAATTTTGCAGTGCAGCATTTAATGAATACTGAAAGTCTATTCCCTATCCTGTCACTCTGTTCCATCATCCCAGCTAAGTTTTTGTTACTGAGTTTATCCTTTCATCCTCTAACAGATATACATATATATTTCCTGCCTCCTAGACTTGGATGAATATATGCAAAGTATTATTAATGTTCTTAGATAAGGAGCAACATTAACATTTCATGTCATAATATTTATTTTTGTTAAGCATTATGCCAGCTGTCCCATGCTTTATGAAGGTTTAAGCAATGATAACATGCTGTGTCATTGGTAGACATGCTGTTGACCTACTTGGTTTGACAGAAACAGAAATTATACTAGACTGGATATCTCCAAAATGGTCTGCTTCATTTGTTTTCATCCAAAGGATTTGATGCAGACTGCCTTTTGCTTGTTTTGTTTATGAGCCGTCCCACATTTCAGAGGGTTTTGCTAAGCATGCTACTTGAATCTAGCTGGGGATTTCAGCTGATTGACCCATAGAGCTGCTGAGAAAGGCCAGCCAAAAAAGAGAAGTATTTTCAAGAGCTTTGCCAATGCTGCTGGGAGAGGTGCCCTGCAAAGGCATTCGGATTTCTGCTTCACAGGCTTGTAAGATATAAATGTAGCACTTCTGATACAGAACATCTGGATGGAGAAGAGCTTGGCATCTGCACAGGTCAGTGCCCTGAAGGACATGATCCTCTGAAAATGTCACCTGTGTCTCACCCTGAGTAGTACCCCGTTCCCATGACCTGCCTGTATATGTCTAGGCCAGATCAGGGCGTGCCAAACTCCGCAGCTACTGAGGAAAAAATATGAGCCCTGGGCCTCTCAGTCTGAGTCTGTGAGCACACTGATGTCATGGCAGCCAACAAAATCAGATGCACTTTGAATGAAATCATCAAAGAGACTCAACATATCCTAGAACTAGGAGAGCTAGAAGTGCTGGTATTAGAGTATGGAGTTGTGAGGCCATGACAGCTTTCTGAGCTCATGTGGAAAGGCTTGCAGAAACTGAGGTTATAAGAACTGGTGCCAGAAAAAAAAGACGACAGTGTCATTTCAACCCTCTGTTCTTGTAACTTATAAACTGTCTCTTGCTTCCTTTCCTAAAGCTTCAAATTCTATTTAATGAAATTAGATCAAGTTTATAACCCCCCTGAGGTTGAACTCCAGACATTGTTTCATTCGTGTGTTTTACCCATTCTGTGCTGTAATGACTACTGTTTTCTTTCCTATTACTTCAGTCAAGTCATGGCTACATCAAGCTGGTTTAACAGAGCAGTGATTTACATTTGATGAGGAGACTGCTGGTGCAACTCACAGCTTGAGCACTGCTGTTTCTACAGGCTTCTGTTTCTGATTCATCATTCTCCTCCACTTTTTATTCAGACATTTATGGATTGAATAATGAGTATGATGTGTTTTTACTTACATGAGTTTTCAGCAGACTTACAGCAGGTATTTTGATGGAAGTATGGATGTTCTGGGTTGTATCTAATAGCAATTTAATGAACATTTTATTAAAATAAACTTAGTTAATTTTTTGTGGTTGCATGGAGCAGTAACCGTCTACAAATTTGCAGTCAGGATAGCTTAAAGTTCATTGCAAATTTCCTCTTCCTAGAATAGGTTCTTCTTTCTCAACACCACGACATAAGGCCAGAAGGATACAAATGCAGTTAAATGCTTGTTTTACAAGTGAGAATATAGTGCAGAATTTTAGCCAATTGTGAGGAATAACATTTGGTATCTACTGTTGATCAGTTAAGAATGATAAATGAAATTTCAGCACATTGAAATCTCGTGCTGATGCCAAGACAGTATCTGGGAAATGTGAAAAAGATTCCAAGATTTTGGGACTTTCAGAAAATGACACAAGTAAGAGCCAGTGTTACAGGCAGACACTATATTGGTGATGCAGGACTACAGTTTGGGGGAGAGGGTATATTTTTCTCTCTCTAAACAGAGGTGCCTTGGTTATACTCAGACTCTGTCCAGTGTCTGGTCTGGACTGGGTCTCCCAAAGCAACTGAGCCAAGTGACAGCTATGCTGCTGGCTGCGCTTCGTCTTGAGGACTCTCCAGACCAGGCCTGCAATGGGGGCACAGGAAAGAGTAACCCATAGAAACTCCTTTGGTGTCCTACAAGTTTTTCAGTGCTGGCTTCTTTGCTGAGGGCCCAAGGTGCTGCCTCTAGCACATAACTAGATCTGTATCTGTCAGCGGAGTGGGTTACACTGTTGCATGTGTTCATGTGCATCCCCAGGTACCTTCAGGATAGGCTGGGTGACAGATCCTTGCTGTATGGTTATTCACCAGTGCTCTCCAGCCATCTTCCTTAGGCAGTGCTACAGCATGCTCTCAGCATCTACGTGTCTGACAGTCTTGATTGTAGAAGTATTCTTGCAAAGTGATTTATTTTTAAAAGGTTTTCCAACATCTCCATTGTTTGCAGTTGAGGCTTGGCATTCAGCAGGGTGAAAAGCCCTTGCATCTATCCACCTTCTAGGCAGTTCTGGTTTGGCTGTGTTACTAACAGTAAAAAACCCACAAATTCCCTTCTCTCACTTAAGCTTTCCAGGACAATATTGGCAGGCTGATAACTACAAACACTGAAACTAGACACAGACTTGGGTCTCCCTCCCCTGAGGTCAGCAGCAGTACAAATTGCAGTGAGGGGTATAAGAACAGAGAAAGCCTGGATCTGATTTAGATAGTCTTACCAGCAGTATACACTGTATTCCCAGCCTCCCACTTTGGCACAACCCCTGAAGTAGGGGTTCCTAGGAAGAACAAATTAAGGAGGGTGAGGTGGGATGAATTTTCCCTTTAATGTATCTGTATCACATATGCAGTTCCAGCAGTCATAGTAGGAGTTAGCAGTCTATCATAATCGTGTGGCAGCAATTACATTTACTTTTAGCGTATATCCTTGTCTCCTTCAATTTTCAAAATGAATGAACAAAGAAAGAAAAAGTTAGGTCCAGCTTCAATATATGTGGCATTTCTAACCTTTAGAAGTTTGACTTTGCAATTGAAATGAGTTTAATTTAAATATGATTTTCAGTGTATATATGATAAGCTGAGGAAAAGGAGACTAATAATTATCATGAAGGACTTGGAGTCAGGTCTGCGATCGAACTGGTAGCCTAAACTATGAAGCTGTTTGCAGCTGTGAGGAAAGCCACCACATTTCTCTGTACTTCAGTTTAGTAGATGTTAAGCTTTTCATAGTGGTACATAGCATCTGTGTCAAAGGATGTGAAGTGAAGCTCTCAGAGTGTGAGAACATCCTCGTGTTTTGTGCTGACACCGCTGGCAACCAAAATAAGGGGCTGAGAGTGACAGCAAGAAACGGGATTCTCTTCTACATGTAACAAGAAACTGAAGAGAGGGCTGAGAGCAGGCACTCACTCTTGTTCCCACGTGCAGTTTTCACATCTTCAAAATGCATAAGAGCAGCATGGATGAGACTTTAGCCAATGTTTGTAAATGGAGTATAATGAAAATAGGAAATGAGAAAGTGATAGTAAACACTGGAAGGAAAAAGCAGAGATTTGGAAGGCTACAGACCCTCCTGGCTCACACCACAGCCCAATGATCAGGGATTAGGAAAGATTTTCCTCAGATTCACTCCACCTGAGGGGTCAGTTAAAAGTCTGGCACCTGGTGGTAGCTGTTGTCAGGCTGAATTTGGGGCTGGGTGGATGTGCTCTCATGGGGAAGGGTAAGTCTTGTCTCCTTTTGATATTGTGATTTGAGAGCACTGAGTGTGTTCAAAGTATTTTACGTGTTACAGATGTAGGTCTTACAAAACTAATCTCACTTTATGTAGGTGCTGTGTTCAGAAAGACTCTTCCCTAGGATAATGGATGTGGGAGATCATGATTAGGGGCTACTGTAATGCTTACTGCAGGCAGCAGGGAGACTTACTGGCTTTGGTGGGCCTGAGCTAGTGTGGATAGGACAAGTTTGCTTCAGGAAGCTTCCTAGTTTTCAAAGCTATCAAGGAATGCAACCAGGGGGTTTTTTTTGACTAATTTGTTGCTACTCTGCTAGAACCTTTTATGTATTGTCTGCCTTTCCTCTGTGTATTTGCCATGAGTCTCAAAAGCTATGCCTAAAATGACAAAATCCCAGGAACCAGCAGTGCCTAGGTTTTAAAAAGAAATCTAAGTGGAAGAAAGTAAAACTCCTAACTGTTCCTGTTTGTGGCTAAGAGTTACTGGATGTTTCTTCCTTATCCAGCAGAGCTGTCTGCCCTCAGGCTGGCTTTATTTGAATGAATGAAATCCTTAGAGATTAAAATACTATAAAAATTCTGTATAAAATTGGTAGGCTATGTGGGAGAAAGGATACGACTAGAGGTGGATTAATAGTACAAGTAAATAGCTTCAGGCAACACATGTCAGTCATTTCCTTTGGGATCTGCTTGACCCTTGTTACATAGGAAGAGAAGCTGGCTTTGGCCTGTAAACCCACAGATATCTCATGACCTTTGTGGAAGTTCATTGCCTAAATGCTATTTCTTGGACCCAGTGGCATCGAGGGACCTACAGAAGCTTTGCTGATGATGTGTTTCTATGGATTGCTGCTTCCAAACCTTCACCCCTTGGCAGAGAGAGGGCTCACTGCTTATGATAGGGAACACAATTTCATTTTATTTTTCACATCATTGTGCTTTTGACAGAGCTGAACAGGAAAATCATCTGTTAGCTTGATAAAACAATCAGATTCAATGCAAATGTTGCTAAGAGAGAAACTTTGCAGTTTTACCTCATGCAAGGTATATTGTGACTAACAAATAAGCCAAAGAGTAAAATACCTGCTTTTAAAACTTAGCTGTATTTGAAACACTTCTGGTCATTTCAAGGAAATAGTAAGTAATCTTAACCTTTTCTTTACCCAAACTTGAATAAGATATCAGAGGGTTAGCTGCCAGAAATAATTCTGGGAACATAAGGAAGTCACCTGAAGAGTTAAAAGCTTTTGTTAAACCATCATTTCACTAGATATTTCCCTAGTGCTATATCTGCTGCTACAGTTAACCTAAGGTATGAGTTTGCATTTGTTCTTCCAACAGCTGAAAATAGCTAGAGTGTCTTTGCTTTGTTTTAGTGATCAGTGCAAACTTCTGTTGGAGCACGTCTCTAAAGTGAGGTATAGTCGTTGAAATGGTTTCAACTTGCGTCTGCGGAAACATATTTATTTTTATATCCCCTGACCTGTGGGAAAATATTATTTTGAATATCAGGATGAGGTCATGGAACTGGATGGGGGAAAACATCACAGAAAGAATTAGTTTGGTTTTCAAACTAATCAAGATATTTTATTCATATTTATATGAATAAAAATACTCAATATTCTGAGTCAGATGTATTATGACTATGCTAGATTTTCTAAATAAGCTACTTACAGAAATACAAAATTTATTAGAAAAGATTTATTGGCGAAGTACCACGTGAACACTTATTTGCTTTTGTCTTCATAGACACTAATTTATCTTCTCCAAAGAATGAAACAGTTTAAGCCAGTAGGAACAAGGTAAGTTAATAGGCTCAAAACGTGGGAGTTTATTATGACATATTACTAGCAAGACTGCTTTTTTATGCCATTGTTATATCAGCTTTAGGGTCCTTAGTCTATGGTAAGAGTTTATTATCACTCAGACATGTCTTGTTTCAAGCAAGGATGCTTCTACAGCTATAAGAGCCACTGAGTTTCACTGAAGATCTTTTCCATAAACTGAGTTACACATAATTTTTTGAAAGGGAAGAATATAAGGTAATCAACAGCATAGCTAATAGACTCTCTCTTCTCCCAGGAGAGAAAGGACCCTACTGAAATGTTTGTAATAGCACTAGAAATCATTTGGTTCCTGTAGCTTAGCTGTTTTCAGGCAATAGGAAATCCATCTTTAACGATGATGAAACAGTTTTCCGTAATAGTTTAGTATTAAGGATGGCACCGTCATCTGCCACTGAAACTATTAAATATGTTTTACTGACTTTAAAGCAAAAACAGCAGTCGCAACATATGCCAGTCACAGTAAAAGCTTTTTTGAAGTGTGTTGTGTGCATTTAGCTGTCAAAAAAAATCAGTCGTTCTTCACAGCCTAACATTTAGCAGGGAGTACATTACAAAGTGGTCAGAATCCAGTTTCAGTAAGGGAGTATGAGAGCAATCTATCTTTCTTCCAAAACAATAAGATGGCAGCTGAGCTTCCAAAGGACTTGGATTAGCATCTAGAAGCCAAGAAAATTTCTCACCGTGTTTTGTTCTTTGAGCTGATATTCCAGAGAAAGGCAACCAACAGCTACCTATAGCGTTTGAATGCGTTTTCATTGGCTGCAAGGTAATAGTGGTTACTGTGAAGAGGGGACGAACTTTCAGATGTGTAATTTCAGGCTTATGTCAGGCTGATTTGCTGGTGAAGAATTGTAAACATGGACATGTGAACTCACTAAGTATAGCAGTCTTGCCTGGAAAAGTGGTAGGGATTTCTGGTTTCAAAAGGAGCAATTTCTGCCTCCTTCCACATAAAATGTCATGTATGCTCTATCCAACACAAGGGCTGCTTTTCCTTCCTGGTATTTTTTCTGAAATTACAGCATTGCTAAGAAGAGAGAGTCAGTCTTGGGAATATCTTCGAATCTAGCTGAAGTAAGAAAGTTTAAAAGACAGCTAGACCTATTGATGAAATCTCAACAAAACAAGCATAACCTGGTCAGCACTGGGCCTCTTTTAGAGGCCTTTGTGGACATAAACCCTACTGAAATGAATTCCTTCTGAACAGGGTTAGCCTTAGCATTTTTTTCCAGGCTTTCAG
>NW_008824283.1:2625487-2635903 GCF_000699105.1 Pygoscelis adeliae | reverse complement strand
TCTGTATGTCACAAAATCATTCCCAGGGCAGCTATATAATGTTACGGTTTGACTCGGGCTTCTCCTTGGGAGCACTCTATGCACAGGTTGGCTGTGCCTCATTCCTCCAAGGCAGCAGAGCTCTGCTTTGCTTCCACCTTGCTCCAAGTGACGGGACATAGTACCAAAGTGGGCCAATACTTTCCACTCACTCCCAGCGGCTTTTGGACTATGTAGCACTCCTCATGTTCTCATTGGTGAAGAAATTGAAGGTGCTGACATGCAATGTTCCCCTTAAAACATTTCTTGACTCAGTGAGGACTTCAGACAAGTTTGCATCAGTTTATTCCAAAAGTTGTATCACTCAAAAGGGTCTTACTCCTCAAGAAATTGCAACTAAAATCTTCAAAACAGACCTGTGCTAATTTCTCTATCAATGCCTATTTGTTTCTTGTCTCTTTGATAGGTGCGTTTGCTAGCTTCTGAATTATCCATGGAACAGACCAGATCTTCTAGTGTATTGATACAGGAGCTAAACACAAATCCTAAGCTTTGTTGTGCAGCATGGCTAACTGGGGGTTGTATTATTTATTACAATTTTCTTTTATTCGTGGCTGAGAGAGAGATTGGGGGAAAGTATTTTTTTCCCCTGAACTTGAATGTTTTTCCGATATTATTTTACCAACAGACAGTGAATCAATATTTCCATCAGTAGTCACAAGAATAACATTCAAGTGATTTTGTTACTCATAAAGATACTTTTTAGTCTTTCATGGCCCTGCAGCATAATGTGTTTCACATTTTTGTGTTTATATTACAGGTAGTTAACGTCAATGTGGAAAGTCTTAGAAGACAGTTAATTCCTGGTTTTATATGAAATTATTCCTGGTTTTATATGAAATTTATATGAATTTTTTTTTTTTAGTCTATGCGACTGTGGGGTGACTTTTCTTGAAAAATGACAGACTGACTTTGTGATAAGCAGGAAAATAAAATATTTTACTTAGCTTCTATATATACACCTCTTTCTTCTCAGAGGTTCAGATTGGAGCACTGAGTTTTCTGGTAGCTAGGATTAACTTGTCAGTTGGAAACCCAAGAATGCTCTCATGTTTTATAAAAGTAGTGATCTAAAATTTCTTTTTGTATATATGGGACTGAATCTTCTATTGAGCAGATTCAATTAAAAAAATGCAACTGTTTACTGGAAAAACAGTCAGGAGAGCAAATAGTGCCTGACGTGAAGGAGAACATGAGAGATCTACCTCAGTGGGCTGAGGTTATTCACGAAGAGCCAGCAAATTTTAGCTTGCTTTCTCAGCAAAGCAGAGAAATCTAGCTCCAGTTGCTCTCGTGCCTGGGAGCTGCCCCTGGATTTCCTCCCATCAGAATTGCCTGCCCTTCCCTGCCTTTAGCATGGAAAGGCTCTCGTTCTGCTGCTGCAGCTTTTGTGTGCTACAAGAAAATTTATTTACTGTAGCAGAGGGAGACTGGCAAAGATAGCCTATTACTGTGAGTGTTTACTGGGGAAATGAAAACAGAGCTTTGCTGCAGTAAATCTGACGAGATGAAGATAAGGAAGAGTATTAGTCGTTACCACTTAGATTTGAAAAAAGGAGTAGTTCACTGAGAAATTGCTTTGCTTTCGGCATTAACTCTACCACCATGTTGTTATTTTTGCAGCCAGTGGTAAGACCATGGAGTTTTACCAGGCCTGCTAATGGTGTGGTCTCTCTTGTAAAGGAAAGACTTGAACAATATGCGTTTCACAGAAAAAATAGTAGGATAATCACCTTAGAAAAACTTGGTTGGGTAAAGAATTTTATTCAAGTATTTTTGTTAAAGAAAAAAAGTCTTACCATAAAAATTAGCTTAAATTTTGAATAAGTGTAAGGAAAGAAATGTTACCAACATTCCCCTTTCTGGAGGAGCCATCTGTATTATTTAATTTCAGAGTAGTTTTACATTCCAGCAACTGGGATTTAATTATTATCTCCTTTTCTAATTAATTTTAATAACTTTAATTATAATTTTCTTCAATGGTCAATGCTTTGGACACTTCATATAATTATAAGGAATTGCTATGTGATTTTGCATTAATGAATATTCACTGATTATAGGAATTTCAATATCTTTTATTGTTAAAATGTTCCAACCAGAATAAAATTCAATGATAGCTTAAAGACAGAGTGCACACCATCATTTTTTTGGGTGACCGAATAAATGAGAAGATCATATTGTTTTTCAGCTTCATATCTGTTTCAGGAAGAAGGTGGACAGATCAGCAGTCTGTTTTGCTCAGTGAAATGGAAAACATGAAAACAGTAAAACAGATATTAATTAGAAATGGGCTGAGGCAAGAATGAGACTTGAATTTTAAACATATCAAATTTTAGGGAAATGAATAGTTTTTATTCATCTTCTGGATTCAGATAAAGAGAAAGAAGAAAAAGGAGAGTGAGGAATTCAAGTTTGAGTATGGATCAGCGGTGCTTGGCAATGGGAGCTTGGCTCAGCCCCCCGTCTTTATTTCTGAATAGAAACAATAATTGATGTTTCTCCAGTTGCACAACTGTTCTGCATCACTATGCTGTGCGAATCAGGGTAGCATTACACAGCTATATGTACTTAAGTGTACATAACTACACTTAAGATTATTCTCAAGGTACCTTCATTGCTGCTTTTCCTTTTGGTGCTATGAAGTGACCTAAAACTATATTTAGCAAGAACTCTGAAATGGCAAAGTAAGCCTCTATTAAGTCTCTAGAAGTTGCTGGAATTTGTCTTGGTTTGTGGTTAGTTTTTTTTTTTTTAAATGTATGGGAGGTCAGGAATGATAGATGGGTTAGATTTGCTTAATCTTAATCACTAGCCTCCATTGTATCTCATGGGTATTGCATATTGCGTGGGCAAAGATTTGTTTGTTTAAAATCAGTAAATACAAAGTCTAAATTCGTCAAACTGGAAAGAGAAGAACCAACAACACTGGGAAGAGTAGTGAAAACTGATGTTCTCAGGGATTCCTTCTTAGCATTTGGCCTTGGGAGTGTTGAAAATGGTGCTCTTCATACTTACAGAACTCGGGGTTTGCTACGCAGAGCTGAAGTTCTCTTTTTGGAAATCATCAGCTAGGTTTCAACCCCTTCTCTCCCAAAGCTTGTCTTCTTTTTAGTGATGATTCCATGAAAGAATAACTGTTCTAATTGGTATAAATTGTGAATGCAAATATATCTGTTCTAAGTTACAAACATGAGTTTACCTGGTTATTGCATTTTGTAAAAATGGAAGGTCTGCGCTGTGAGAAAATGCTTATAAATCTGAGGTTGGTTCCCTGTCTAAATATTGAAGACTTTCTGATAACAGTAAATGTGTGCTCTGTGTGTGTTAGTTTCATCAGCGGTTGTTTTTCAAATGCTCAGAAGCTAAGCTAACTTCATAACAGATCCTAAGGATAACTTGTTGGCATTGCAATCATCTTGCGCTGAAGTTTATGGCTCCCTCATGTCACTCAGTAACTACTTCTTCCAAGTTGTAGTGGAATACCAACAAAACTAAATATGTCAGAAACAAAGTTTGGCATGTACTGTGAAAGGGTGTGAGAACAAAGTTATATTTTCATGAGAACAAGTGTTCTGTTATGAAATGAAGATAAATAATGAGAACAAACATTGCATTAACAAAAAAATGAGGATTTAATGAGCTGGAATTGTGGTCAGTCCCAGGGAAAGCTTTTTCTTTTTTCCCCATTTTTTTATAGTCTGTTCATTGCTAGTAAATGACTACTTGAAAGCATTACCCAAATTTATATCTGACTTCTTGCAAACCTGTACCAAATTGACATTTGTTAGATCACATACTGCACTTTGCTTAAAATAGATTTCGGGTTTGTGTGGAAATTTACAGCTAATTTCCAGCCAGAATGGTTGTTCTTTTTTATAAAGCATTATGATTATAATTACAGGCATGTATTTATAAAGTCACGATCCACATTCTTTCTGATGAGGTTAACATTCCATTAATGGAAACTCAATTATATCAACTTTTCCCATTCCATTCCAAGTGTATACCAGTTTGCTCACAAGAGTTTTTAGGGAGGAGACCACCATTCCTGGTTGGACCCAGCTTTCTGGGACAGGGAGTATTGGACTTCCATGAGGAATGCTCATTTTGTAATGCTTCTGTGTCTGTGCTAACCTAGGAGCATCCACCATTCAGGATGAATTACTGCAATGAACTGCTGAACGTTGTTGCAATTTGGTTTTTATTAACAGCAAACATTATTCTTATGCTCTGGTTTAAAACAAAACCAGAGAAAATTAGGGTCCAGTTCTGGTATCTCTGAAATGCGGAGGAGATTAGCTTCAGAGGAGTCAGCTCCGGACTCTTCTTCACCTAGGGACGTGTTTGGGATGCAGCATAAAAGGTGGTCTCTTGTCCTTTTTGTTTGTTTGATCTCTTCAGAGTAATAGGAGGAGAGCCCTTCACAGCTGTTCTCAAACAGTGGCTGTTTAGCTCTCTTTCTTTGAAAAACATCTTGTGTTTCATAGGATCATAGTTTTAACGGGCAGATGGACAATTTAGATCATTGAGTCCCACCTCTAGCCTAACACTGGCCGTAGAAATTCATCCGGTTTCAGATCATCGGTCCCCTAAACAATAAAATGCTTGTTTTACAACTTGGAGAATGAAACAAAACATACTTTGCTTTAGTGAAAGCATCTGTGAGACTGGTTTATTTGTGAGACTGGTTTATGGAACCTATTCACACTTACTGTCATCTCCCAGACACCAGCCACCTTCTAGCTCATGATACTATGGAGAGGCATAAATCATCCTGGTCCACTGAAAAACCACCACTTTGGGCAGGAAGCTTTCTTTTATCTCAGCTGGTGAGAGTGTGTTTGGCTGTTACATGGAAACCTATCAGTAAGAAGTTTCAGCTTTGAGTGCCTCAGCTGGAACTGCAGCAAGTGAGCTACAAGCACAGCTGTACAAGCAGAGAGCACTGCTTTCCCTGGCTCGGGCACCGATGCACAGAAGCTGCGGGGCAGGCTGGCAATCACGGTGCTTCTAGTGCCCAGCTCTCCCTCCTAATTAGGAGGGATACTAACAGTCGTTCACAAGTTGAAGCAACAGAAAGCATGCGCGCAAAGCCTGGAAATTTAACACTAGACGAAAAACTTGAAGCTGTTAAGGAAGAAAATCTGCTTCAGCCAAACCAAATTCCTTTATTGAACTAACAAACGCCGTCTGCTACAAATTAGAGCCCTAGCATACCACTAGTTGCTGAAAGACTATCTCAGCATTGAAGCAAGCTGATAATTTTCTTTTTCAGCTAAATATAAATATTTCTGCCAAAGTAAGACTTTTACTCATCATTCATGAATTTACAGTATCTTAGCAAAGGGACGGAATGTACTGCAGTGGCTGACAAGCAAATAGTTTCATAAATAACCCTCTTGACACGTGTAAGATGTTAACATTTTTTGAGGTTTAGGCACGGTTTGGGGCAGCAGAGATTTATTTGCTTGTTTCATTTTTAAGGCAACGGGCTCTTTTATTTTACCTCTTACCAATGGGTAGAATATTTCTGTTGGCTTCCCTGGTCTTTCCCCCTTCCAAGCAAGCATTCCAGAATGACTGACATTTGGCTATAGGTGAGAGTTTCCAAAAACATGTATTATTTAGTTTCAATAAGACAGATATTATTTGATTGATAATGTAATGTGATTATGAAACAGGGAATATGCCATGAGTTGTAATTAAGATTTACAGTTGTTCGATATCATTGTGCTATAAATCTATATATACAATATGTGCATAGAAATCTACAATGGATGAAGTAGAGTAAGAGTATTCTTAACAACAAAAAAAAAAAGTCAGTCCCTGCACTAAAAAACTTACGATCTAAGAGGCATGGAGACAAAACAAATATTTGTAGTAGAAGACCTGGAGTGAACTGTCAAGAAAATGCCTGTAGCAAAAGACTAATAAAACAAGGTATACCTGGCACTGAAGCAGCATCCTCGGTCAGACAAGAAACTGAAGGTTATTCCAAGGGCTCTATTTTTTAATAAAATAGACAAGATGAAAGAGCTGAAAGGATAGGATGACAAAGTGGCAAGGAATTTGCACAATACACACACACGTATGGTACAAAAGGAAGGTACTACTCTTTGGTGAGCCCTTGGCATTACAAAACTATTTACATTTGGAAGCCTATCTGACCTGGAAGGCAGCAAGGTAGGGTAGAAGCTGGAAGTGCTATCCAAATTATCTTGGAGTGATGCAGTCTGAGTATCTCCCTGTGGCAGCATGCTGCCCAGGCTGGGTCTCTGGGTGAGAGGAGGGAGCGTGCGGTGGGACTTCCTGCTCCCCAGCTGTCCAGGAGGAAAGCCTGCGTCCGTGGGGAGGAGGAGTGAATACTATGCAACTTCAGCCTTGGTGTGATGCTGGTGATGAACCTGAGTGAAAATTACTGAGTTTTGTTTGACAAAATTAGCTTTCAGGAGAAAATTACTTGCTTTTCAGGCAGTTTTTCAATGGCAATAAAAGCCACATTTTTCATATAGAGTAGATGCTTTAGGAGAAGAATTCTTTAGTTTATGAATATCCAAGAATATAATTTCCCTCGAGAACTAATTTTTAAATTGTCTCTGCTAAAGCTTCAACAGACTTTCAAAGGGTTACCTTTCTCCTTTTTTATTTAACAATCAGATGAGGCTTAGGGCCCCTTCTAATCATTAGTTATTAAGCAGAAGTGCATATCAATGATCTCTGTCTTTTTCTTCAGGCCAGTAACTATTTCTTTCATTGAAGAAATGTATAATGAATACAGTTCAGTGAAGCAGTAGTGATATGTCCAGCAATGCCAGGGAAAATCCTACCTATTTGATAGCTTAAAAAGAAATGTCTGAACATCCATTGCACATCCAGTGCCCTCAAGGTACAGAAATTACAGGGAGGGAGTTGGCTTTAAATGGTGCCTCTGTACCCACAATGGGCACACATAGATATATGGTCTCCCCTGCCAGATTTCCCTTTCCCCACCAGCCACTCTGCAGACAGCTGAAGATATTATTCTGTTCGTGTTGTTGTGCACTTCTGACTTCACCATCCCTTGCGACTGTCTCCAGTGACACTTTACAACTCTCTTTTTCCAGTCTTTGCTTGGATTTTTTTGATTGTCTGGGGGGTTTATTTGATTTATTTTTTTGGTGTGTGTTGTTTTTGCTTCTCGGCTAGGTTTATCTATTGTTTACTTTACTTTTTTGGCTTTTAAGACACTGTTGTCTCCTCCTCGTCTATTTTTAGAACGTCTGTTGTAGTCTGATTCAAAAGAAATAATCCGTGTCTCTGTATTAGGAGCTTTCTCAGCTCCTTTTAATGACAGAATAGTGCATATCAACAATTTTTGACTGACCATGTGATCATCCCAGGAGAATGGGAATAGAACAAAATGTCTTAGTGAAATGAATTTTTTGGAATTTAATCACCAGCTGCATACTGTAGATCAGTGAGTGTGCATGTTCTTTTAAGCTACGAAAGTTAATTACACTAATAAGAGTGGCTCTGCTTCCAACTGCAGGAATCAGTTCAGCTGACAGTGGCTGTTTGGCCTGTTGTACTGCTGTTTTTACCAGAGGGAATGTTCATCAAAAGGCAAAGCATAGTTCAGGGACCATGTACTAAACAACATAAATAAGAAACGGGAAATGAAATTACAAGTTCAAAAATATAAGACCACAATCCAGGAACCAAAGATACAAAGCAATTAGAAAAAAAAAAAGGGAAAAAAAAGTGTGCGCCTGTGTACATATTCTCTGTAAGTAGCTAGTTTTTTTAAGGGAGCACGTTACGCTTATTAAACAACTGCAACCTTGCAGAGTGAAAAGAGAGAGAATAGTCCAGTTAGGAAACACGAGAAGCTATTAACGATTTGAACCTAAAACCACTCAGTCGTTACTAGAAGAAGCAGAAAAACCTTTATCCTGATGTGTGATGTGTATGGTATGATAGGTGTGGGCACAGTGACAAGAGGTGTTTATTCCATCCAGTGTTGATGAGACAAGAAAACCTCCCCCAGCTTTATTTTATGTCCTGAGAAAAGCCAGTACCTTAAAAGCACAAACGGGAAAACACAGTAAGGGAAGGGAAGAAATTAATCCACATTTTCAAAAAATCCACTTACTTACCAATAACTATTGTATGTATACTATCATTTATCTTCCACACAAACCTTGCCATAAGTTTGAGGAATGAAATTGAAATGCTGGGGTGGCTGTCAGCAAGACTGCTTTAACTGGACGGGAATGCATTACTGTTTAATCAGAAGGGCGTGTTGACTGATAGCACATAGAACTATTCTTCACAATATCTCTAGGCCAAACTGGCACTCAAAGCACCTGTCCAAGTACTTCATGGGTTATTTTTCATAAGGGGGCTCTCTCCAGCCTCCCCCTCTGCTTTGTCCTGGCACCCTGCAGCCTGTACTCAGACCCTGTCTACGCCCAGTTAGCTAAAGCTGTGGACTGGGCTGTCTCCCAGCTTGGCAGCAGGCTATCACTTAGAAAGCTGATTTTGCAGCAGTCTTGTCTCCTTATCCCACCTCCTTTCTGCTCTGGCCCCATGATGTTTAAAAGGCAACTAAAAATAATATAGTTGGGCTCTGGATGTTATGACACAACCAGTTCTCAGCTTCCTTGGATTAATGATGTATGTGTCTGCCTTGACTATGGTGCCAAATGTAGTTATTTGCTTGCAAGTTGCATAGTACCTCCTTAAGGACTCAGTTCTGTAATTATGCGAGAAAGCCAGCAGCAGTTGAAAAGAAAGTTTCTAGGCTACATGTTTGTGGCGAAAGGTTTGAAAACACAAGGATCCCTATACCCTAAGGCTCCAAAAAAGGCAAAGCAAAAAAGATCCTATGTTGTTTTCTTTTTTTCTTCATGACTTGGAAGTTAATTTCGTGAATTTTCTGGGCTCTGAACTCACTTTTCACCACATGGGTTTGGCATTGCTAATGTAAATACTCAGTAATTAGCACAAAGTGTCCCTTTATTTTGGGATCCAGTAAGTCACTTAGTTACGGGAAGTATTTCCCAATGTGAAAGAGTCTTCATGTATTATAGCAGTAGATTCTATATCAGTATTGCAGGCTCTCAAATAATAAGATCAATCTTATAAACTTTCAGTTCAAGGCACTGTATTATAATTAAGCATTATCTGGCTTGACTTCATTAAGATCCGTTGTGGCTAAGTTTTTTTTCAAATTCCTAGATACTAGTCTCAAACACTGATGCATTGTTGTTTTTCATATTTTGTTTGTTATATTGCATTAATAAGGAGAGAAATTGCAATTCACATTACCATGTAATTGTAATTCTAAGATATGAACTGCTTTTTATTGTAGACTGTGCTGAAATAATTGAACTGATTCCACTTGGGCTGGTCTTTTTCAAGCTGAAAAAGGTGGTTTTCTACTTTATCTCCTCTGCGTGGTGGGACGAATACTTCTGCAGTTATCTAGCAAAACACAGCTTTTTAATCATTCGCTCCTCTTCTGCCCACTAGCTGATATCATACAAATGAAGCCTTAGAGAGAAATCTCTCCTCTCAATTTATACTCCACATTATCTTACATCTACCAGCATTATCCTTTCTGGAATTATCCTGAAAAATGCATAATAATTCACATCAAAATTTCGAGGCTGACTTTTGGTGCTGGGTACATAATTTTGTATATGTATTTGAGCAAAAAATTCAACCCCTATGTGCATATTTGTGTCTAGAAGTTTCCCTCCAGTTGGTGGACACTGCACTGACTGTCCAAAACTGAATCTGTTTTATTGCATTTGATCATATCAGTTCCTTTGTACATAGCCACCATTCCTGTACCACTGAACTTTGTGCTTAAGCATAGCTAGAGATGGAAGTACATTGAGCACTGTCAGTACACGGAGTCTTTCTAACCAGGGACTCTGAACCATAAACCGTAATGGCAAGTGAGATCCCACTAACACGCGTCTGAAGGACATGAAAAATTAATGCTCTGGCCTGCTTGAATGTTAATTGCATGTTTTTGAAATCATAGAAGACCAAGGAGGTTAAATACAGCTTGCAAGTTACCACATCAAAACAGCCTGATGTGACATATAAGAGCACACTGAAGACATGGGCTAAACTCGTTTGTCCCTAGGAATTTCCACATAGCACCCAAGACATACATCACCTTGCTACATACAGCACATCCTGGTCATGCCCAGGAGGTGTTCATCAAGTTGCACATAACCATAACAGATTTGAGCAACTACCACCTTAGAATCATAGAATCATTAAGGTTGGAAAAGACCTCTAAGATCATCGAGTCCAACCGTCAACCCAACACCACCATGCCCACTAAACCATGTCCCTAAGCGCCACATCTACACAGCTTTT
>NW_008824283.1:2618195-2624441 GCF_000699105.1 Pygoscelis adeliae | reverse complement strand
CCAGTCGGGCCCTGCCTCTCATGAACCCATGCTGGCTGGGCCTGATGCCCTGGTTGTCCCGCTCATGCCTTATGAGTGCCCTCAAGATGAACAGCTCCATAATCTTCCCCGGCACCGAGGTCAGGCTGACAGGCCTGTAGTTCCCCGGATCCTCCTTCCGGCCCTTCTTGTAGATGGGCATCACATTGGCCAGCCTCCAGTCATCCGGGACCTTAATTAACCAGGAAACCTTAATTAGACTGTCTTAACTAATTACTGATTTGTTTACTATTTCTCCCCTAAGATACAGCTAATTATGGCTGTAATACAGGTCTTCCTATAAAATCTATTGTTATGTTAAAATTTACGGGTGGCTCCTGCAACATGACTGACCAACAACAGAAAACAGGCATGGTTAAAAGTGAGTCTGCAGCTTTATACTTTGGAAATCAGATTTATCCATTTAATGTTGGTTATCTCAAGTTATACGATTAGCTCATTGTCTGGTCACTCTCTACAAGCAATGAGGAGACACAGTGTAAAGGAGACCTCTACTCCTGCAGGTCAGGATGGGGTGACTCTCACCCCAGTGGCTGGTCTCTGAGTGTGGCTCTTTGGTGGGACTGCTCCCAAGGCAAATGCTATGGATTGCATGTGGCTGACTTCAGCCACATTGAGAGGTCACTTGACTTCAGTTTAACTCCCTTCACTTAAAAAAAAAAAAAAAAAAAAAAAATTAATTTTGTGGTAATGTCAATTTCTTGCACACAAAAAACCAAAAAGGGATTTTAAATGAGAAGTATAAATCCCATCCATTGCAGCTGAGACAGTAATTTGGGTTCAGTATAGCACTTCATACTGAAATTGAAATCACTCTGCTTCCACAGATACCAAATTGAATTACGAGCTGCACCTGAAAGTTGATAAAAAGATTCCTTTGCATTCACAGGAGTGATTACATTTAATCCATTTACATCCTATTACATGTTCACCAGCTATTCCCCTCCTTCAGGTGTCTTGCACTAAGACATGCCAGCCAGCACAGTCCAGATGGAGGCCTGGGCAGGATGATGAAAAGGCAGGACAAACTGTCTCAGATGAGGACCCTAGAATTGCTTCTGGGACATTTCAACATGGTAGTACAGATCCAGCCATAGCAATAGAGTTGAGTTTTGTTCATTGCAGAATGCAGGACCACACAGAGAAGTAAGTTTACCTAGGCATACTGAACTCAGATGTGGGTAGTCAGTGTGCCAAGAGGAGGATCTTTTATTCTATCATTACAAGGCACTTACAGAAGCTATTATGATTAACATAGGAACTTACGGAAGAAATCTGTTATTATTTATGGGACTGTTGTGGTTTAACCTCAGTCGGCAGCTAAGCACCATGCAGCCGCTCGCTCACTCCCCCCAGCCCCCGGTGGGATGGGGGAGAGAATTGGAAGAGCACAAGTGAGAAAAAACTCGTGGGTTGAGATAAAAACAGTTTAATAATTGAAATAAAATGATAATAATAATATGATAATAATAATAATAATACACAAAGCAAGTGATGCACAGCACAATTGCTCACCACCCGCCGGCCGATGCCCAGCCAGTCCCCGAGCAGCGGCCCCCCCCGGGCAGCTTTCCCCCGGTTTCTGTACTGAGCATGACGTCCCATGGTATGGAATGTCCCTTTGGCCAGTTTGGCTGTGCCCCCTCCCAGCTTCTTGTGCACCTCCAGCCTTCTCAGTCCGTAGAGCATAGGAAACGAAAAAGTCCTTGGCTAGTGTAAGCATTACCTAGCAACAACTAAAACATCCGTGCGTTGTCAACTTTGTTCTCATCCTAAATCCAAAACAGAGCACTGTACCAGCTACTAGGAAGGAAATTAACTCTATCCCTGCCGAAACCAGGACAGGTATGTATATATGAACACTAGGGCTTCATTTCTTGACCTTTATCGTTGGCAATTTCTTGCCTGGCTCCCTAGAATTTATAGAAAGGAAAATGTGCACCCATCTAAATGTACAAAAGCACACTACTTGCTGTCCTCTGCTTCTTAATGAAATTGTGACTCTGACAGTCATCCAAAAGCAAAATGTGACCCTCTGTATATTAACAGTATTTACAAGGCACTAGGTAATTCCAAGACAAGATGTGTTTGCTGAAATGTGAAACGGTAAGCTGTCAGGAAGGGTTGGTGAAGGTCTTCTGCACAGCATGGCATAACAGCACTCAACAGTTTCAAAGCAATTTGCATCACTTGAAGCCAATTTATATTGTTGTAAACAGCTTTTTCGTGCATTACAGGAGGTGGGACATACAAGCAGACAGGCTCAAGACAGTTTCTCTAAAGTTTTTTCATTTGCAGAAGTACATCATCTCTCTGCTGTATGCCAATGACAGTAAAATATTCCACTCATTTCTAAGAGTCCTCCACTCTAATGCACCCTCCCTTCTTCCCTATGTCCAGCTGTCACTCAGTTCAAATGACGTTGTTATTCTAGTTGTCAAGGTTTTAGAAGGGCAGTACTAAAAAAGGTATTCGGTTTGGAAAATATGTTATGTGTTCTTGGAACTGCATATAATTGGTGACCTTATGACTTTAAATATAAACTCTGAAACCTAAGAATTTATCTGAAGAAATAGTAAGATTTCATGCACATTTTGTTAATCATGTTCATTTGGAGTGACTTGAGGAGGTTTCTTGTTTTGTTCCTTTTTTCTTAGAATTTGCTTCTCAGTAGTTGGCAGCACTAGCCAGTGTTCAAAGTAGTGGGCAAGTGCCCACATGCTTCTCTGCTGAGGCTCTGACCCAGACCCCTGTGCTACCTCAGAGCAGCTCTTCCAATATGCTTCAGTTTCCACCTGCAGCTCCTAATTCCATCCCTCTCCTCTTCCACCTGTCCTTTTCAGGCCTTGTCATTCACCCTGCTATTGGGATGCTGTCCAGGACCACAAAATAGATCTGTAACAGGGACACAGATGACTTCTCCAGAAGGACTGGAGAGAGTCATAATGAGCGAGACCAAAGGTCCACCACATTCAGCATCTCCCAACAACAGCCCATAGCAGATGATTAGGAAAGGAATATCAGTAGCAGGATGGGCAGAGGAAGACTGTCCCAGGAGCACTATCAGCATATCTTTAGCTCGTTTGCAGCTACACATGGCCTTATTTCCATATATTCTTAGTACAGTTTGGATCAGAAAAAAATTGTGACAGGGTGGCTTTCTATTACATCATGAACATTGTGGTCTAGTAAAAATTGCTTCATAAATACAGCTACCGTTCTCAAAGCCCCATTTACTTATAGATTGCACAACCCAAATCTCAGGATGTTTACAGAGGCACAAACAAGAGACAGGTTCCAATGATTGAAACCATTATGTGTGTTTTGGGACAGTATGAGACAGGACAGGACAAGTCTGTCACTTCTCTTCTGCTTGAGCCCTTTGGAAGAGGAGCTGCTGTCGCTGCCCCTGCAGGGACCCACACAACAGAGGGGCTCTGTGCACACACCAACTGAATGAAAAGAAGCAAGAGAGCGGGCGCTGAACAAGGCCTCCTCTTGCAGAGACTTCCCCGGCAGCCTGCAGACAGGGCAAGCAATAGGCAAAATCACCTTCATTATAGACCACTGCATGACAGCGCTGTGTGCAGAGGGAATGGCAGAGTTTAGTGAAATAGCTCCATCCGCTCCCAATTTGACTGCATCTCGTGCCTGACTGTAGCCCCAAGGAAGACTGTTACTACTTGCATCAGCATACATGGATAGGAGGAGGAACAGATTTCACTTTACCCTTTATTTGAATTATGGGGGAAAAAAAATCTTGTAGTATTGTGAGCCTGCCTGGAAGCAGGAATAGAAACCTACCGAAACATTATGACTGCAGATTCAAGAGCCAGGAGAGCAAAGAGACATCTGAACTACAAGGCACTTGAGAAAGACCTGGCAATTACCAAGTTTAATGATACATGAATTTGAGGCTGAACACACATACAAAAATGGTAGAAGATTTTCTATCTTTTCTTTCGCATTCTTTCAGGAGAAAACAAATACTCCCAAAACCTGAGAGAAAATGCACATTTTCCAGCACATTATAGTATGTAGACAGACATGTCATTAAAATTTCATATTGAGCAAGTGTTAGATGTGGGATATATAAAGTCATCCAAGATAGCGGAAGTTCATCAGGAAATACAACTATTAAAATTTCCATAGTTGTATAATTATCCAGTTATCTTTGCTAGAATGGGTCATGGATAAACTGTTAATTTAATATTGTCTGTAATTCTTTTGTACTGTGTACATGTGCACATATTTTTAACATAACTAAAAAGCATCTTTAAGCATAAATTGTACAGTCAGTAAAATGTAATTAGTAACCACTTCTCAACCACCAGCACAAAAAGCAGCATGTTTTTGTTAAAGCATTTTATTAAACAGTCCCATTGCTTTAGAAGTCAAAACTAAAAAAAATCCCCAAATGAAAACAACTGGATTCTGTTCACAGTTGCCTTTAGAATCATAGAATAGAATCATAGAATCATTAAGGTTGGAAAAGACCTCTAAGATCATCGAGTCCAACCATCAACCCAACACCACCATGCCCACTAAACCATGTCCCTAAGCGCCTCATCTACCCATCTTTTAAATACTTCCAGGGATGGTAACTCAACCACTTCCCTGGGCAGCCTGTTCCAATGTTTAACCACTCTTTCAGTAAAGACATTTTTCCTCACGTCCAATCTAAACCTCCCCTGGCGCAACTTGACGCCATTTCCTCTCGTCCTATCGCTTGTTACTTGGGAGAAGAGACCAACACCCACCTTGCTACAACCTCCTTTCAGGTAGTTGTAGAGAGCGATGAGGTCTCCCCTCAGCCTCCTTTTCTCCAGGCTAAACAACCCCAGCTCCCTCAGCCGCTCCTCATAAGACTTGTTCTCCAGACCCCTCACCAGCCTCATTGCCCTTCTCTGGACACGCTCCAGCTCCTCGACGTCCTTCTTGTAGTGAGGGGCCCTACTGACCACAACTGCCTTAGAAGTTTATCTCAATTAGATAGGTGTTAGGCTGATTTCTTTTTTCTTTCCTATCCTTTGAATACATTTTGAGAAGTGTGCTGGTAGTTTGTTGCTGACTTGCTTGTCCTCAGGCCCGATATGCGTAGCTTGGGAGCAAGGGGCCAGCCCCTTGCGAGGCTGATAGGACTTTTGGAATCAGTGTCAGTACACAGAACTGCATATTCAAAATGAGCTTTCAGTAGCACTTCTGCAGTTTGTTTAAACATTATTTTGGAAAATGTTCCTTTCACTAAGTGAGTTCATCTCAGCTATGACCGACGGAAGATGCATTTTGAAAGGATAAATCAGATCTATTCAATCTACTTCATTTAAAAATTAAGGTTACACAAAGAGGTTTATGCACATCCACAGCAGGATGTACAGAATGGGGACACTGATCAAATTAACTCACTCCAGAAAATGAAATTTTACAAACTGGAATTTTGAAAACCTGCAAATATAAGGCTATGGAAATAACTAAATCATATTTAATAATGAAAATAATTTGATGGCCTAATTAGAATAGAAAATCCTACTTTAATTGCATGCTATTGCATACTCAGGTTCCACTCACCTTACATACCACACAGGACTCGGCTAGGAAGTTTGACAGTGTGTTTTTGGCACGTGGTTGGGAGAGTTGTCCATGAGCACCAGGCGTTTTTCAAGAGCAGAATTTAAAGTACATTGGCCTTTTCCAGAGAAGAAGTAGTGACTTCTGGTCATTACAGTTCAGCAGCTTATTTCAAGCACATAAACTATCAAACATTTGCAGGGAATCCAGAAAATGCAGTTCTATCATCAATATTAAATACATGTATTTGTATGTCAAGGTACAATATTTTTAGGTCAGATATGTAAGATGCTCATAATGGCAAATTCAGTCTACATTTAAAAGAAAATTGTGTATATGTGATGGAACAACAGCAACAAAAAGCAGTAAAGCCTAACCTTGTCGTGCAAATTTCTTTCAAGACAGTGCCATAATTGGTAATAATTATTACGTTTATTGTATGATAATGTCTGGGAATCCATGTCAGTTTTAGAAATCCTGGACAAATTGAGTTCTGTGACTTGTGAAGTGGAAGCTATGCGTTGGAAATGCGATGGCTCGAATACTCTTAGATATTGTAATTTCTTTCCTGTTTTATAATAAATCTGCCTAACACCTGGAAAATTTAATTATTGCAGAAGCACTTTAATGTGTGACGCT
>NW_008824283.1:2561508-2618139 GCF_000699105.1 Pygoscelis adeliae | reverse complement strand
GCAAGATCAGGCTTCTGTTGTATGTTTTTTACAATGAACTAGTTAAATAAAGGCCAAGCTGAACCTGCTCTGTTTCTGTGGCAGCTTTCCCCAAGTTAAGGGAGTTTGGAAAGGGGAACTCATCAGCTGAAGCCATTGACACTCTCCTGAGTGATATTTAAAGGTGGCTCTTCAATACAAGATAGCATGATGTGAGTTTCCTGAAGTGGCTTTTACAGTACAGTTTAATTACTGAATCTGTTACCTATTAAACATCCAGTGCAAACAAACAGGAATGTTGCTTAGTCACAAACATCTTAAAAAGGAACAGCGTCTGCTCGTTTCCCCTTTTGTGGCTGCTGGCTAATAAGAATCCCAATAGCACAACTTCTTCTTTCAAGTCGATTAGTTTATACACCAAGCCACTGAACTGTGAAAACTGAGTTAATAGTAATGTACAACAAGATAGTATGGACAGTAGCTTGATTTTGGTTTGGGTTTTTTTCAGTTCAAGTGGCATGACATCCCTTTGTAGCCACATGGGCTACTAGTTTTTTCTAGGAACTCCTTGGTTAGGCAGTGTTTTGGGAAACAGTACTGCTTCTCATCTGATGAAAGGAAAAAGGTTGCAACATGGAATGGCAGATAGCTCATGACCCGTGATAACGGTCAATACACAGAAATAATGTCAGAAAACCTACTCCTGCCATTTTCAATCTTTACTGCTTTGTGAACAGCAAGAAACTGGCTGGAAGTAGAACCTTATGGTCACAGAAGAAAGAAAGGTTCTTAAAATGCTTTACTAGTAATTATGCAGCGTTTGTGTCCTGCTGGATCCCTTGTGTCTCAGCCTGCTCCTGGCACTGCCTGCTCAGAGAAACGTTTGCTGGGCTGGCTGCACTGCAGAGCACAAACTGGCCTCAACTTCAGTCCAGTAACTCAGAAAAGAAATGTGTCCTTCATAAAGTGCCCCAGATGTTTTTTCAAATGTGAAGACGCTTCCTCACTTGCTACTGTTTTTATCTTGTATCACTATCACTAATAGTAAATGAAATGCCACTGCTGCAGAGGTATAGAACAGGGCATGACATAGAACTTGAATTTCACATGGCTGTTTCTGGGTCACACCCCAATCAGGCAGTAGTCAACTGTGCTTGTGCATTTTTAAGTGAGGACATTTATTAGCGAGCTTTCCTCATTGCCTGCCCACCACAGATTTTGTTCAATCTACATTTCACAGTCCTTCAGAAAATCTCCTTGATGAGGGTGATGATGACAATTTTTAAACCTTGGCAGTGTTTCCTTTTACAACTGCAAATAGTGGCAAGTACCTTGACCCTTCAGTCTGGACCTGATGGTTCTGTGGAAGCTACAGACTCAGGCATGAAAAAGAACTTTCTTGCCTCAGAAAGGCATCAGTTAGGTTATCGAGGTCAGCAGCTATTAGAAGAAATGAAATCAAGGACTGAAAGGGATCAGAAAGAAATGAAATTGAGGATCGTCTTCTAAAGATATTTGATAATGAATCATATTTTCTTCGGTTTAGAAAGGTTGTCAAGTAAATCCATAGCTATTATTCGCTACATGTGGTTCCTATAATGCAAGTGAAATAGAATTTCCTTATAATGTATGAACTCTGCTTTCCTGCTCGTTCAGTTTTGATTCCATCCCCTGATTTTTGACTTGTTTAAACACATCTCCTCTGCCTGCCAGGTCTGCCTGTGCCTCTCTTGGGGAGCAATCCAGCACTTCAAAGCTGTTTCTCTGTAGCCAGCGTTGCCATTTCTCTGTAGCCAGTGTTTCTTCTCGTGTGTGGGAAGAAACTGCCACTTTCTTGTGGCAGTCCTTTCTGTTCTGTCTGAGCAAATATGGGGTAGGATTTTGTCCAGAGGAGGGTTAGTTTGGATTCTTGGAAGAAACTTGATTTCCTTAATCCTAAATTTTCTAAAGGGAAAGGGTGGATCCAATTCCCTGTGCAGTTCTGCAGCAGCCTGTCTTGGCCCTTGCACTGTGTTTAGCTTCAGGCCCTTTCGTTGGAAAGGCACGTGAAGTGTTCTCCTGTGAAGTGATGTAAAAGCTGCATATGCACAACCGAGGTAAAGGAAAGAAAGAGTGAAGTTTATATCTAATTTTGCTTAGGGATCATTCATGGGGAAAAGAAATGAGAAAAGTAACAGACATTATGTGAGTCTTTAATGGTTTTTCTCCCAGGAGTTTTTCAATTACATTTCAACCTGTGCAAAATTCTGGCACCTGAAGCATCCGATGGCAAGGAATTCAAGCTCATGATATAAAGAAGTATAGTTATCTTGAATCTGCTATGTGCTAGTTTTGCTAGATGCTCCCTCATTCCTGTTTTGGAAGATCCAGTGTGTAATCATTCCTACTTTGCTCCCTCCATGCCACTCACGGTGAGCAGCTCTTTGTAGCACGTTCCTTGAGCTTTTCCAGGCTGAGGGCTCCTAGTCTGTGTAAATGTTCCTTCTACAGAAGAAGATCCGTAACTTTCAGCAACAGCTGTCTTGCCAAAGGGGCAGGAGGGGGATTACTCAAGAAGATTTAGTCCATAACAAAATCCCAGCCAAACGATAGGTTTTGAGTTTCTGTGCACAAATCTTTACACTTGATTCTTCAATACATACACTCACCAAACCTTCAGTTTAAAGCTGCCCCAGTTCAGGGCAATTGTTCTTATTTTATTTTCCTGGTTGAGAAATAACTGCCAAAGTGACACAGTCTATCAGAAAATGCAAGTCTGTTAAAATGCACAGTCCTCAAAATGATTAAAAAAATCAATTTTGGTGGGAAATTTGCAGGAAAAAAAATCAATCCAAATGTAAGGACTTCATAAAGTTAAACACCCCAAGGATTTCATATGCTAGTGCCAACTGAGCCTTAGCTACAGCTATGCACTGGTACTGTTAACAAAAATTATTGAGGATAAAAATACTGCTGCAACTTACAAATATTTCCATAAAGCTACAGCTTAATTTAACAATATGTCCAAATTCACAGTCTAATTTTGCAAAGTAAAGCTGTATTTTATAAGGCTGGAATTTTTTTTTTCCATTAAAATTAGTGTTACTAGGCATCTCAGCTATTGAGGTGGCTTTGGAAATTTTAGATGGCTTTTTCTAATAATAAATTATTAATAAAGTTTAGCTGAAAAATGTTTACAGCCTCAAAACTGACTACACTAATACAAATGAACTATATTTAAAAAGATGCAAAAGATAAAACCATGAAAGTGAAGTAAGACCACTGCTAAACATTACGTTTCTCGATTTCATGGCAAATTAATAGCTCTTTTAATTCCCAATTTTTTTTATGTTAATGAATGCTTTTTCCACTCTGATTCCAGTGTACTGGGTATTTAAATTTATGTTGTTAACAATGTGGTTTTTAAATAGTTACCCCTTTGCTTTATTTTCATCCTGCCATGGCCCAATTCCAGCACGTTGTCTAGTGCTAAAATACTTACTGATGAGTGAGTTCTTTGCTTTTAAAACAAGGTCATTTGCAATTAAATTCTAAGGAAAAAGAGTGTTAAATATTTCTGGATCACGTTTTTTTCTCACTGATGTTTTCAGACAAACCTGTGCTGGAGCACTAAGACCAGGAGCTTGAGAGACTGTGTACTGCGGAACAGCTGGGACCATATGCTGCCCTCCGTCTTGGGTAAGCCCTTCTTGTGCTGATACAGCAGCTCACTGACAACTTGTGAATATGCAGTACCAAACACTACTTTTTGATTCTTAATTGGTTTTTTCCAACACCTCTTCAGTCAGTCTTGTATCTCCAGAGAACATAGACTGCCTGGCAAATCATGTTGTTCAATGCTTTACCAAAATGCTTCGAGCGTAATTCAGTGATTTACGAAACAATCCTTTATTTAAAGTTGAGTGAGTGACTAAAATATAAAACAGGAAGCATCTCAGTGATGCAAGCAGTTGACATGGAAACTTGCTCAGGCCAGCAACTATTATTTTCCACCAAATCTTTCAAAAATCATAAATATTTAGTGTCATGAACAGCAAATACTCCAGTGCTGCTCTTGAGAAAGCATCCGGCATTTTTCTTTCCTATGAAGAGGTTTTTGAGTATTTGGAGCTCAGTCCTCTGCTGGTGGCAGCGAAGGGATTTTCTGCCATTAAAATCAGCTTGATCTTTATGAAGCCCTAACACTGCTTTGTTGAATGCATCTTCTGCTATAGTCACAGAAATAGGTAAAACTTGCAAATTGCAGTCTACAGTATGTTTTCTAAGGAAAATCAGAAGGACTAAGTTTTGTGACATTTATGGCAGGCTAAACACCGTATATGTGGACTTCAAATTAAAAAGCAACAAGAGAAAACAAGTATTCTGAAGATTCTGACTGTATACACGCATCAGTTTTTACTGTGAAGCTAAACATTACAGAGAGTCAGAAGTATGGTCCATAATCTGATAGTTAGGAACTGCTTGTGCTAAACGTGCCTCTGTGTGCAGGTAAGGACCCTGTTATTTACTGGCTATTTACAAGGATGCTGGTAAATACAGTTTTCCCAATTCTGTGCTCAAAGCACCCCAGTGAACTTTCCCACATAATGAAAGTGGTGACCTCCAGCACATATTTTACCACATTTCTAAGCCATTTCAGAGTGCAATTTCCTAATGTCAGCTGTAGCATAGAAGATCCCATGACCTTGAATGGGATGTGTGATGCACTGAGCTACACCTTCTGTTCATTGGCAGCGTGAAGGGGCAGTAGGATGGATTCCTGCACCCTCTGTTTTCGAAGCTGTCTCCCTCCGTCCTGCCTGCAGTCACAAAGCTGTTTCTGTTAGGCTCCATGCGGACACTAGACAAGAGTAAGTTTGTTTTGTGAAATATCAACCTCACCTGAGCTCAAGTGTTTTATCTAATAGAAATATTCTGTATTTAAATATTGGATGGTGGCACTAATTAAATCCTAGTTTAATTCTTCCCATTTTCACTTCTTTATTTCCCAACCACCCATATAAGAATATTGACCGAAACACCCTTTGACTGTGCTGCTTTGCTCAGCATGATTGCCAGTGTGCAGGGTCTGCACTGGCCTAGCTTCATTGTTCCACTGTGCAGTAGGTACAAGCAAGTAATTTCCCTATCAGGAGCACAGAACAAACACAGAAAAATGATCTGCAGAAGTAGATCAAAGGTGGAAGAATAAATCAACTTTTAGTAAAGACTTGTGCTTCCTGGTGAAGAAAGAGAATATTCCAGATTGCTGCCCTTAAACAATCAATGAGAGAGAAAGAACACACATTTTGAAGGCAAAAAAGTTGCTGTGTGAGCACAAACTGAATTACACGCATCCTATCAAGTTAATCTGATTGTACCTTGAACTGTTTACAAAATTGCAGGGGAAGATACTCAAATATGACCACTTGCTATGAAAATGCCTTTGTAAATTAAGCATTATGAAGTATTTATTATGGTTCTTACCAATTTTTAAAGACACTAAGTGGTAACAGCAGGTGTCATGGAAACCTCTGTCACCTCATCGTGGCCATTTCTAATAAAAAATAAAAGAGAGGCTCCACCTCTTCTAACTCCCCCACTCCCTCAGGACTGAGGAGCTCTTTTTGGGTCACTGTGCTGCATTAGTTTTTCTTGAGTGTCACACAGAAAATGTGCCAGGCATGGGTTAAGAGAAATGGGTATATCTCATTGCTGAAGGGTACAGATCCCAAGCACATTTCTGACATATCTTACATACATAGCTGCATAGGTTGCTCATTCAAAAGTTGTTTTCAGGATAAATCTAAAAAACAGGGAATGCTAACTCTTCTTAATTTAAACTGAAACCCAATTAATCTTAATTAGGACAGCCCGTTGGGGGGTACTGCTATTTTTTACAAGCTAGTAAAAACAAAATAAGCTACTATCCAGTAAACAACCGCATTCTGGGTATTTCAGGATGTCTGATGATGTTTGTATCTTTGTTACCCCTGGGATGGCATCACTCAATTAGATACAAAGCTGAGCTCATAAAAGGGAACATAAAGAGTTTTCCATATCATCCCTTATTGTGTGCTCACATCTGGGTCGGTGCAGAATTAAAAACAAGATCATCATGCCATCGCTTTTGACAAAGGAAGCATATTGTGCACATATTATTCTGGTTATCTAATGGAAAAGGTTTGGAGTTGATGGGTTGTTTTATTCCCCACAGCCCATACAGCTGTCTCAGAATTTTAGTCCTATCAGATACAACATCCAAAGCTTTGACTTATTAATATATTTGATATGAATAACGATATCATCATACTAAAACAAATTAATACGTTTGAAAAAGCAGTTAACCCTCATGCTTCATGGAATAAATTATGTCTTGGGAAGAAGATAATTGTCCATTTTAAGATTTCTTGCACCTTTCTTTATAGTAACGTGGGAGTTTTGTCAGCTCACATGCTATTAAAAAAATATTTCAAGAACTAAGCATTCTTCCTCACTTCTTGGATTGCTCCCTCAGATAGTAAGTATTATCTTGAAAGTAAAAGCTAACTGAAGGGTTACAGTCCATAATTCACTCTCTACAAGCATGACAGAAAGTTGAGATATAGCAGTGATTCCAGAACAACTTGTGTAACCTTTGGCTCAAATAAAATGTTGTTTTTTCCCTCCTCAATTGTGTAATAAATAAAGCATCAAGAAGTGAGGAAATGCAAATAATGTTATCAGTGAGAGAAATGAGTCCCTGAAACAATTTCTGAGAGATCTGGTAGTTTCTTCGTCTTAAAAGGCTACTAATTACAAATTGATGTCTGTCTATAGTCTTAAATTCAGCTCCAGTCTATTGAGTTCTGTTCAGGAATTACTGGATAAAATACAATGAGCTTGACTGGGCTGGAGTATGAGTGTATGATCTCAATAGTTCTTCCTATTTTTAAAATTTCTGAGGCAATATGTACCCAAAGGAGGTTTACATATTAACAAAATTACCACTGGAGGTGTTTCACAACCAGTGAGAGGTAACCCTCAAAGGGCAGAATAAAAGATAATTGGCACTGGAAGAAGGAGTCACCATAAATTGTGTTTCACTCTAAAGCAGAAAAAAATCTCACCCTCCTTCATCCTCCCACTATCTGTCTCAAGGTTAACTATTTTCTGTTAACCTCCAAAGTCAGGCACAAAAATAAATGCTGCAGCGTTACCATTTTTATCAGTTGCACATGAGCTTATTCTTTCTTTTATAGTAAATATTAGGGCATAGGGTCACCAGAAAGCTTGACTTTGAAAAAGTTCAGTCATCAGAAGAGAAACACAAATACTGCCTCAGAGGAAAGCCCCCAAGAAAATAGCTGGGACAGAAGCCAAAATCTCTACATTCTTCCTGGTGTATTTGTTCACAGTCTTAATTTAATTAAATCTAATGGGATTCATGAATGATCCCAGTGCTTTTGTCTCCGCTATCTCAATCAGATAAGCCTCCACATACCTATAGCCCCATTTGAAAGTGATTTTTATAATTAATTTTCTAAAATAAGTGTACTTAATTTACACACCATTTACTCCGCTTCCCTATTGTCTAATGAAGTAAAAAATATAGCTTGAGTTGAAATGATCTTGCCAGTCATCGTAACTATTTCTTTACCTGTTCTTCTGGTAAAAGATTTTGTTTGGCTTGTCTTCATAAATCTTCCCATTTGCTTTTTGGTTTAACCTTGCTGGTTTTCAGCACGGGGGGACCATAAAATAACAACTGGTCTGTTGTACCTGGAACTGGAAGCACCTGTCATTTTAGAGATACTGCAGAGAGCTCTCCCTTTGTTTAACATTAGCCTCCAAGGACTGAGTAGACCATATAATATGAAATGACTTATATGCACAAGCCGATATATGATTTTCTTCTGTTAAGCAGTTTGCTAATTTACATATTAATATTACATTAATTAATAGAAGGTTGCTGCCCACCAAACCCCTCATTAAATGCTAAGTTTGCTCATCTGATAGATGTCTGTTTTTCCCAGGTCTCCTAACACAGATATATCGGGAACATGCAGCGCTCCTGGGAGAGGCAAAAGTCTGAATAAGGCTAGAGACTTTCACTGCCAAGGTAAGCCACAGCTGGCAATTCAGCTTCCTACAGATGCCTGCCAAGACATCCCAGCACCTGAGCTTCTCCCTGTTCATAGTTACAACTACGGTACTGCTCGGCTCTTCTAGAAGCATTGTGTTTTCTCTTTTACTGAGATGTGCACACACATACAACTCCACATAACTGACATTTAAATTAGAACTGTTTGCCCAGAGAGGAAGGAGAATCTCCATCCTCAGTGACATTCACACCTGAAACAGGCATGGCCCTGCAAAATGTGTTCTGACCTTGAAGCCAGATCTAACATTAAGGCTGGCCCTGCTTTGAGTGGGGGGGTTGTACCAGAGACATCCAGAGCTTCTTTCCAACTGAAATTATGCAGTGATTTTCTAACAGTGGCACTTCTATATTTGTTCTGGGCAAAGGGACTTTGCTTCTATGATATGAACCACTGTTGCTTTAAACAATGTACTTTCTTCTGGGTAGTCTTATCTCTCTTTGAAATACCTTATTTGTGTTCTGGAAGAATGGCCTTTTATAGTTTTTAAGGCGCCTGGATTCACTGCAAACAATGCCATGTGCTCCATTTTAGAAAATATATCACTGGCACAAAATTCACAGTTGATTGTATTTGCCAGATATCAGATGAACTCTGTATCTGAGTACTGAAGAGTTTTTTCCCTCTTTCCAACTTTGCAATTTCTGTGTTTTTAGTTATTAGTAGACATAGCTTGTTTATAGATGCTGTCTTCTAGGAAATGTACAACAACAAACAGCCCCCTGCTCTCCCCTGCCCTTGTCCTCAGATGCCTTAGTTCATATTAGAACTATTTCCTTTTCCCTGAAGCACATACGTTTTTCATCCACCATTACAGCCAGTGAAGGAATTTCCCCCTCCCACTTTCAGAGTGACTTTGAGTATTCGCAAATGACAGTTATAAAATGTTTTGGATAAAAGCAAAGTATGTCCTGCTATTCTTTAGATGCTTCAAATGTTTCTGTAGAAATTATGTATTACTCTGCATACAGAGAAAGGCTGAAAATAATTTTATGTTGGAATTAGTTGTGTGTGTGTACGACAGAAGCACCCTACTTTAAAGTTGATGAAGGCAATCTACTGCAATTAAGGAAGCAATTTTTTTTTTTAATTGCCAAAATTATTTCCAGAACTTCTTCTTAGAGATATTGCATTTTCCTTAGTTTAAGTTGTTAAAACTGAAATACTCTACAATAATTTAGTTTCTTCATTCAGCATAATACTTAAACAATCAGAAGCATTATTAATGATGACTTTTAAACATAAACATAATTACATTGTCAAAATATGCAAACATATATTTTCTAGCTATTTTCAGAGACATTTACTGGTTAAGTAGTTAGAGTTTTTTTAAGGGACTAAGAAATGAAATAATTCCATGAATATTATAGGAATCTAACTGTACTTTTCTTATGTTACTGTTTCTGAGGCAACAGGAGTTGCTATGAAAAATACTTTGGCCACAGTCCCGTCACAATGGGATGAATGTTATAAATATATACAATGTTTCAGAAAGTATCTTTTTTTTTTCCCATTTTATTTTTGCTGCTGAAATCTGACTAATATTCTGAATTGAATTTTACACCTCAAAACTTTCCTATTCTGTAATTTCATGATGGGCAGTGCTGCTCCAGACTTCATTAGGTAAAAAAATGTCACCACTCAAAGATTTGCTGTCAGAAAACTTACTTCCATCTTCCAAGCAGTGAGATGAAATAAAATGTAATTAGAGCATGTCCTTTGTTGTACCAACAATGTGGAATATCCCGTCTTCTCAGTTTTGGTGTTCAGCTCCACATTTGCACAGTCCTGTGGAGCATGACTTGTGCAGCCTCTGGAGGGGAAACCGACTGCTGCGCACTGGCAGAGGAAAGCCCCTCCGCTCCTCACGAACGTGCTACCTCTACTTTGTGGAGATCGTGGTCAGCATAGAGAAATTAGAGCCACAGATTTTGGCTTTTCTTCTGTCATCTATCACGAGTTCCTGGGTGGTCCAGCCGAGTAAGTGCATCCATCTGTAAAATAACCATTCTGATAGAAACAAACTGCAAGACATGAGAAAAGTGTCCTTTCCCGTACAGATTGTTTCAAAATCAACAGCTTTAGTATTTTCTACTGCCTTCCTATATTGCTTTTTTTCTGCTGGAAGAGTGGGTTACAAAAATAAAGACTATAACAGAGGGCTCGTACCATACTCATCCCTTGTACTTCAGGTGAGGTTTATGAAGATCCCAGGTCTTCAGCTGTGTTTACAAAGCAGGGCTTTACTGGGGAGAAGCTAAGAGAACATGCATTATTTTATTAGCACTTTCTAGAGCAGTACGAGCTCTCTCCTCACAGTGCAGGAAACTGGCCACAAGACTGCAGGGATACTTTATATTCAGTTTAGTGCTGCCTGTGTCCCATATTTACACACAAGAAAAGCGCTGGCTAATGCCTGCTTTCTGAAACTATGTGAGGCAAAGTTGAAGCTGAGATGTGGGACCTCCCTTTTCTCCAGCCTGATTTGTCTGTCACCCTTATTCTAAATTTAAGATACGGTTTACAGAATGCAAAAGGAAGAATCAGAAATGCTAGCAGTTAAATTAAGCAGCGGAACGTCTCGTGTTTATTTTTAGTTTGAAAAAGTGGATTTTCTTTTCCATATGCTGAAGTTCTGCTGCCAGAGCCCAGCTGGTAATGTGCATGTTTCAAAAACTTTGTGAACAAGTAAATGTTAGCCATGCTAGATGGACCTTTGGCTTAGCTTCTGACCCTTTCATGGTTATTTTTGGCAAGAAAGTTCCATAGAATAATAAGCAGTGGGACAGAAACGTAGAGAAGAGCCATGCTCTGTGTTGATGAAAGCTCTCTCAGAAGGCTTTTCCCAAAGGAGGCCTTTCTCTTCTTAGGCTACACTTCACTGTCTGTCACCTCCTATAAGCTGAACCCAAGATGCAGCTCTACTGCACCTGTGAACCTCTGCCTGTCAAAGCCAGCAGACTCTCAGCATTTCTTTTAGCTTCCTTCATGAGTGACACCTGCCAGATTCAGAAGGCAATGATGTGCTGCTTTTCAGCATCCCAGAACTCTGGTGCCTCTGAGCCAAAGCATATATTTGCTCAGAATCACAGATGCCTCCGATCTTTATTGAACAGCTATTTCAGCCCAAAATGAAGACTGTAGTCCCAGAAGACCTTGAAAGAAGTTTTGTGAAATGTTAAGATAGGAATAGCACAGTACAGCAAAATGTGTAATGGACATAGCTGATCTTTGGCCTGCTTACTTTTCTCTCTCTGGGAGAATAATATCTGTACATAAACACTGTGTGTTGGACTCCTTGCCAGCTGCAAATGTTCCCCTTAAGAAGAATTAATAATGACCCTCCTCTACTAGGGAGATGTTGGACATAGAGGTTTATGGTGGAATTCATCTCCTCTAACTTAAGATATCTGTCATGTATACATCAGCTCCGAGCTCTTTGTCCAGGTTATCCTCACTGGCAAAGCAGCACCTTTATGGGATGATTCCTCTCCTCCTAAAGTAGAAGTCTAACATAGTGAATTACTTGCCCTTTAGGAATGCCAGTTTTTTCCCTCTGATACTGAAGGGAGTCTAGATAACTAACTCAGATGTTGATATGTGTTTGTTAGCTTCTAAATATGGACCAGATGAATGGGCTTTCAGGGTGGAGATATACCAGCTGTTACTGGCAGAACTAAAGACACCCATGAATTTAACCTTCCTTTAAATTTAGAGGTCTGTTATAGCCCTCTAGGCTATATATTTAAAAAATCATGTCAGGAAAAAGCATTATCACATGTGGACATGAAATGTTCATTACCTGAGTGTCTGAAAAAAAATTCCAGTATATGCGTTTGTGATATATTCCCAGCATGATCAAATGTATTTAGTCTCTGTTACATCTCATTTTTAGAGGTTAAGTGATAAGCTAGACATGCTATATTTCAATGAGAAATAGATGCCAATCTAGTGATTAGTGATTAGTTATACTGTATTCTTCTTTTTACCTGAAAAGCCCTGAAATATAGGACTTTTGTAATTTAAAAAAAAAGCAACTCTTCTATTACTGCTCCTTTTTAATACTGTATGTTCAAAATTTAGCTGCCAACCCACAGTCCTGTAAAGGTCTTTGAAAATTGCATTAGTGAAGGTACTTTTTAATATGATGACAGTGTATTTTGGTTCTCCTGTTTCCTTAATTGTAATTTTTATCCAGCCCAACTTTTGATGTTAGCCTGGTAACACCTCTGACAATACAAAGCCTGATCTACAGCTTTTTCAGTTCTTTACTATGTTATTAGTATGGAAAGCTGCCCATTTTCAGTCTTTCAATACAAGAGACATTTGTAGATTGGCTAACAAAGCCTCTCAACTGTAGAGAAGTAACCATGTAGTTGCTGAGAATGTGATTAGAGGAAATTAATTCTGGATAAAATGCAGGTTTAAGTTCTGAGACCTTAAGTTCTCCCAATCTTATCTGGTCTGGCACTGTGCAAATATCACTCGTTAATGACATAGCTTTGAATTTCTGCACTGTTTCCATCATTTTATATCTTGGGACTTAATCACATTTATATTGTAATTTTATTAGAAAAGGCTGATGTCCAGATCTTGTTAAAGGAATGAAGGTGATAAATATTCCTCCTTGTTTATTGTATCTGCTTCTGATGCATTTATAGGAGAGCTGAAAGGAAAGTAGAATAAAGCCATCCAGATAATTTTTTAAGATATAGTTTTATGATTCTGCAATAGCAACTATATAATGAGACTTGTGAAATAGTCTCTCTTACGTTCCCAGCCTGTAACTCCCCAATGCTACAGGTTTGTGCCCAAGAAAAACAAAGTTAGATAACTTTGAAAGTTATCTAACTTCAGGTCATGCTATTTATTAAGCAGTATCCAGCAGAGTAGCTTCTGTTGTGGGGTGCTGTTGAACTGTTTAAGGAAGGTTTCATACAGCCAACTACTCTCAATAATTTCATTAGAAAAAAGAAAGGAAAAAAGCAGTGAACTTTTCTGCGTAATTTCCACTTGTTGGCCATACTATAGTACAAACATTTCCATTAATAGCAGTTGAACTTCAGTCCTTACAAGAAGGAAATCCCCAGCCCCCTTGCATATGCCTGTGTGAAGGACAGATATTTTGGGACTGATGCAGTGGAGCAGCACAGACTCATGTGCTCTTCACTTTGACACTGAAAAGGAGAGCTTTCCATGGGGAGCATTTGTTCTGCCCTTCCCATCCCACACATCCTAACACCCATAGCACACCACAGATGATATAGTATTTTTCTCTTTCTGTCAGCCTCAGTTTCAATACATTATTTCCCATGGCATGAACAAGCCTGGAGGGTCTCCCAGGATGCTCTCTGCAAACTATATGCTAGTAATTACTGCCTTAAGTGGTCTGAAGGCAACCCAGCCTGCTAAAGAATGGGCTGCGTGCAGTGGATCTCCAACCAGAAACGTTCATCTGTCTCAAGGATAATGCTTGTGATAGGGGACCTGGTTTTATCATATGGCTTGCAGCTGTTGATTTATTCTGCCTAACTCGTGATTTAGGGCAAATAATCCTCTCCATTTGCCTAATGCCAAATCAAACTGGTGTGGGAGCTGGGAAAGGGGGAAGGAAACAAGAAAAATGCTGGACCCTTGTTTAATTGTATTCCGGTTCTTACCTGCTTTTCATCCATTGGTCCTGAAGCAATTCACGAAATAGACCAGTAATACTACCTCAACTTCCATGTGTCCCAGTGGTAAAACAGTGGTATGAGTAGATGCAAAACACAGAATCTCTGAGTCCCAGGCAACTACCCTATCTGTGACAGTATTTTCAGAAGGTCTTGTTAGCATTTTTTCTGTTTTCTCAGTGTTCAGTAGTACATACAGATTCTTTTTTTGCTTGTTTGTTTTAAATACAGATGTCACTTTAAATTAGAGTAAGAGTAAATAAGAGCAAGGCAGTAGAATTCCCATATAAAAGAAAAAATAAACAAAAGGGCATTGTTTTATCTTTAAAACTGTTTGCTTCTCCCCTCCTTTCTCTCTCCTGAACTTAAAATATCCAGCTATAATTAAATGTCCTTCTTTTAAAGTAGGGAACTATATTCACAGAATTGGAGATGCCAAGAGGCAAAGCCAGGATGGGAGAGCATAGCTTTCTCTGAGCCCTGTGGTGGGAACCACGATATTGCCTTTGCTCCAATCTCTTCAGACAGTTTCCCAGCAGGATACTGAGCTATTTGTACACGCCCTGACGCACAGCTAGAGTCTATATGCTAAATTAATTTTAATGTATTCTATTAAACTTAATTTAAAACCACACATATGCAATTAAAGAAGTCTTCTCCATCTTGGACGTTCTTTTATGACCCATATCCACTGTCCACCTCCTTCTTGGTTTTCCCTAAATCCCTTGCTCTTTTCTCTTGCTGCTGTTTTATAAAGAGGAAGGGTTAAATGAGTATCTCCTGTGACTCTTGTACATCAAGGATTCTGACAGAGCTGGTGCCTTTTTCCCTGTGCAAGAAGGGGATGGTTTCTGCAGAGATCTCTGCTCCCTCATGCTTTGCAGTGAGCACCCCAGAATTCCTCCTTTGGCCACCACCCTGCAAAGGGGGGATTTCCCTGCTGGTGGTCACTGCTGCTTTCTGACAGGGGAGACAGTGCAGCCCTCACGCAGCAGATCTTCACCATTTGATTTGTTGAAGGATGAAGGCTCTTGCAATGGGACCTTGAGCCAGGCTGATGCTTCAGGTCTGTTATGTGTATGTCAGTCTCTCTCTCAAGAACTTGACAAGCATTCTGGTGAGAAGCAGATTACATGTTAGGAATGTATAGTTTAGATACCACTCTGTTTTCTCTCCTTGGACTGTACAGGTCTCACTGTTCTCATGAGTTTAGATCCTACAGTTGCACCTAAATTAGGTGTGAGTCATAAGAGGCCTAACTACAGCTCATAACCTCTTCCCCCTCCTAGCTAGAGGCTGTCAGATTCTGGAAGAGATCAGGAAGGGCCTGGGTAAATACATGATTATATCATCCCAGTAAAACCTCTTCCTGCTCTGCGCCAGATACCCAAGCAGACCAAAGGCAGAGTGGGCACCTGTGTATGTTGCAGCTTGTTTGGGGCAGGAATACCGGCCTGCCGCCCAGGGCAAGAATTCCTCCAGAGTGAGCGGTGGTGAGAGCAGGCAGGTCAAGCTGCTGGGCTCATCCCGCTGGGTCACAGCCTTACCTCTGGCTTTCTCAAGAGCAGGGAACTAAGCAAGACTAACAGCATATGATGGTAGGATTCAGAAATCCCTCTTACGTGTTGAAAGAAGCAGCAGCTGCCTTCAACTCTCCTTGCTCCCCTCCCAAATACATGTAAAGGAGGGTCTGCATAGTGGCACTGCAACAGTGGAACTTCTGGACTTCCAGATCTGTACTTTGTAGCTGCCTCACAGCGTAATAACACTCAGGCTTCCGTGCCTTTGGGCTGTGGCTGTGTTTCTGTAAGACATGAAAAACAGCCTGTGAAATATTTGCAGATGTGCAACTACAACTGCATACACACATTCCTGTGCTTGGAATGAGCAAATAAACATGATAGGTGAAAATAAACCTGATAAACTAGAACAGAAAATTTATTTTTACTTGCTTATAAATGAGTACCATGATGCTGATTCTGCACAAGACAAGTGATAGATTTTTGCTTTAGAGAGGTTTTTTTTATAGGAAGAGGTTGAGAAATGTTCCTTTTTGGCAGGCTTTAAGGAATTCTAGCTCCAGGTTCTGAGGCAGACCCAGGAGTCCTGTTAATACTTGGTTGTACAGCCTTTGTTTGAGAAAGTATCCTAATTTCAGAGCACACAAAGACAATGTAATCATTAATAAAATAAGTAAGTGCATATATTCTTGGGGCACTCAGCCAGTATAGTATAGTTGTCCTACAAGGATATCATCACCAGTCTGTAAATTAATGCCTGCTGCTATTTTTCATTAATTCTGGATCTTCTGTATTTTTCCTTTTTATTTGTATCTACAAAAAGCTGGTAATTTGAGGCCAGTAACATTAATTAAGTTTAGTTGGAGTTGCAAAGATTGTCTAATTGGAAAGGCTATAGTCCAATGATATGCAAAGTAGTAAGTTCCATTTCAAATGAATTCCAACCAGCAGGAAGTTTTGTGGAAGATTTATTTTTCAGCATGACAAAATCTCTAAATACAAAATGTATACATATCTCTCTGATGGAAGAGGAAAATGAAGAGCCAGATAGTTATGCTGGTGTAGAAATCAGAGTCATTGTGATGAAATCAAAAGAGTTACTGCTCATTTAAAAAGTGTACCTCAGAACAGACTTTGCCCTGAAGTGCTTTCTTCCTTGGCCATTTATCATATCCTTTGAAGCCATTTGATGGAATTTGGAGTGGGCTGAAGTGGTAGTTCAAAAAACATATGGTATGGCAACAAGATAAAATTGAAGCAGCATGTTGTGAAGACCTGCATGAATCAGTCATGCTTATAAGAACTATATATAGAGAGAAATCTTCCAAGGAGATTTCTGTGGGGACCATACAAAGTACTTAACAGGCTGGCTGAAAATAAATCCTGACACTATAACCTGCAGAAAGAAAGAGGCTTTGGTTCAGGTTCCTTGAGCCAAAACAATTCTGCAGATTCCAACAGAGAGTGAGCTGGATGGTTTTCCTCTGGTCGACATACTCCATGTGTCCAGGTGTTGGTTGATATTCCAGATTCATATGTTTATTATTTAATTGTGATGGTGCTTATTTTCTAGGCATCCAGATTTTGTAATATAAAATACTGTGGAATGCTGAAGAGAGAATCATTGTTATTACATGTTTCAGTTTATAAGACACAATACTGCCAAGCCACAAAGACCAAACTGAAGACATAATTCACATATCTTAACATTGTAAACTGAAGGACATTGAATACAGCAGCCTGATAAGAGAAACAAGATCCAAACGAGGCTCTCCCTCTGGAAAACAGTCCTCCATCCGTACTGGAAAACTGAACTGTGGTTGCAGAAGGAAGGTGGTCTCAGATGGTATCCTGCAGTGACTAGATCCTCAGCAGTGCCATATATACTAGAGGTTTTGTTATCACCCTAAACCCTACCTGGAAAAAGCACTGAGTAAAAGTTCAGGTTTGTGTTTCCCAGCAATGTTGCGATGGGGCTGACTACACAAAAATGGATGGTGAGACCAGTTCTTCAGTCAGCTGGGAAATTTTAGGAGGTAACCGAATGAATACAAAAGCTTCTCAAACACCAGCAAATGTCTTAATTTCTTCACATGGAAATGCTTTTAAAGACATGGTATTTTATCATGAAAGCGTGTTATTTTGGTTACCTTTGGGAATGTATATATTTGTATATATTCATTTATTTATATTTATATTCATTTGTATATGAAATCATAGTCCAATAACGATAATACTTAAGTTGATAATACTTAACGATAACGATAATACTTAAGTTGATCTCCAGGAAGGATATGTGATTTTAGAGTGTTAACGAAGAGTGATCAAAACCCTCAATATGCCCCACTAAGAGATAAGAGACAGAAGCAAAGACTGTAAAAAATGTGTCCATTGTCACCCTCTATGATGGAGCCAGGGACAGGCTGGCTCTTCCAGCTGTATTTAAACCAGATCTTTATCCGAACATTAGGGCTGGGAGGCAGCAGAGTACCCCCTGAGGCACAGACCTGGTAAAAGTGCCTGAAGTTGCCCTAAGTATTGCTTTGGTCTGCGTGGGTTGGAAGAGTGAACCACCGACCACCTGGGGAAAATCTGAACAGAAACAGAGGGGGCATTGCAACTCTGCACTTTCCACTCTGTGGGGATTATTTTGGTCTCCTCAAGCTTGCATCAGTTGTCTGCTCTTGGCTGAACACCCATTCATCATTTTATTACTCTGTGAAATCAATGAATCTCAATATAAAGCCTTATGAGCTTTAAATAGTCCAAAATTAGTATGTGTAGCGGACAGAGGCCAATCAATCAATCGACAAAAATTAATCTGTCTTGTAAAGAGTGGCCTGCAGATCAGTTTCTTGTGTGAGCTGAGCCATGGTATTGACTGAGCTGTGGGAACAGATGATGAACCTAAAAGTTCTGCAAATTAAATGATTTAAATTAGTACTGCAAGTATTAAATCAATGCTAGGCAGAACAAGAGGTGATGTGTTCTACTGTTTATCCTAAAATTAAATCTGGACAGCTGTTGAACAGTGCTATTTTTCATAGATTTGTGGTTTTCTGGGCCAGCATTCTGTCCTGTTCCAGTCCTTGTATTGTTTTTTATTCACTACTTTGGAACCGAATTATAATCAGTGTGATTAGGGATAGATGGCCTCAAGGATTTTTCTATAGGTGACAGAGAAAGAGAAAGAAGAGGTGATTTGAGTTCTGTGATTCAGTCCATGAAAAATGACCAAAATTACTACCTCTTTTGGGAATATCAGCAGAGCAGCAACTCAAGGATCTTGAAGAAGTCTTCATTTGCATGAGCTCACAGACCAGGGTAAAGCATTTTATTCACTCAGGGTGTATATGTGCCTTTGAGTACTGTTTCTACATGTGTAGCTTTTGGGGTACTGACAGGGATTTGGTTTCCACTGTGATTGATCTAAATCCTTAAATCTATTCTAAAAATGAGGGGGGAAAAAAAGGTAGTATGGTAATAGAGGTGTCTTCCAGCTTTGGTTATTTTCCAGGTGCAAACCAGCAGTTTTCAATATCTGGAAGCAATAATTGGAACAGCAATTGAAAAAACGTTGCGTTACATGACTCTCCTTCATAGCTGTAAGGCTGTCACCAAATACATCTGCTTCCCCACCTACTGTCATATTTGCATTCATGTTTCCTATGAAATAATTCAGCTGATGAAAAATACTGTTTTCTGGGCTGAGAAACAGGGTTGTACTCCAACAGAGGTTTGATCGGGGCTTGTGGTTGGTGATGCTGAATGTTTGGATTGCTCTTAACAGAATTACCGTTTCATAATAGTATTTGTGACTTTCCTACTCTTTCCTTTTTCAACAATAGCTGTTGCTCTTGTATTTGAAGTTACACAACAAAAAAGTGTCAGAACAGCTGGAAAACAATGGCTGGAGAGTCGTGGTCAGGCAGTGAGCAGGGGAGCTGGTTCAGGGAGGCACCATGTAGGGGATTGTGTTCAGACAGCCTCCGAGTCCATGGCAAGGGCTTGGGGTCCTTCAGTTCATGACGGGCACTATGATTTCTGTTGCAGGTGGTATTCATAGCCCCCGATAAAACAGGAAGCAAGAAAAACCTGGTTGAATACCAAAGTACTGCAAGGAATATTGGCCAGTGGAGACTCTCAGTCTCCTCTTTCATCTTTTTCTCTGAAGCACTGTGTTCTGGGCTGGGTGGGTTCCTGATTTCACCCTGTGTCCTGGTTCCTAATAGTTCACTAGGATCTCATGAAAAAACATGAAAAGATGAGTGAAAAAGGCCCCGGGTAATACAATAAACATATTTTCACCCATTCTTTTCTCTCCTAAATAAACGTTCCTTTTTTCCAGCAGCTGGAAGTTGACTGTCTCCTTGAAAGAGCCACACTTAATTTAGCAGATAACACTGCATTTTTTCAGTTGCAAAGATATTTTCTAAATGCATCCTGGAGAAATGATACTGTTTCATCTCTCCTGTTTTCTTAAGAGAGTACAAAGTAGTTCAGTTGAAGAGCAGCAATTTAAAAAACAAAAGCTGTTATGTGTGTGCATTTATATGTATGTATATTTATATGTGCACTAGGGTTCACCTTGATCTAGGTAACCATATATACTGTGGTCGTTTTCTGGCACTAGCTGTAGATGCTGAAGTGATTTTGGGTGAAATTCTTTGCTGAATCTTGCTATTGCTATTGTAACACTAACTTTAAACCATGTGGAAGCTTTTAAGATTAATAAAAAATTCCAGACTCTCTCTTCAGGGCAACATATCATGTTTACAGCTGCACCATTGCAGAGTTGCTGTAATTCAGGTACTACATTTTCAAGTGCTACTGAAAAACACATCTAATTTTATGACATTTAATCTCAGACCATTAATGGAAAGGCTTGTATAATACAAATATATTTGCAAGCAAGGACAATTAGCCTAGCAGTAGCAGCTAGGTGAGGAAAGCTGTGGAATGAGAGCAGAAAGAGCTATTACGTTTATTACAATGCCCAATAAATCATTTACAGCAAGAACCAATTACCTGATTATTTCCAGAGTCTGCTTTTCAATTAACAGGGTGAATATGCACCTTTAAAGAAAAAAAGATGTAATTTCTCCTGATGCTTTAGATTTTTGTTTCAGCTTAGAGATGAGATAATATGTATGGATTTTATTCTTAGTCATTAGATTAGAGTCCACTGCTGAGAGCCCAGCTAGCTCTGGTGTCTTTCACCCAGCTGTACTGGGGGGCTGGGATTACCTGTATTCTGCAACCAGTGACATCTTGTAACAACGCATTTAATACAGCATTAAAACTTTAAAGCTTTCAAGCATGAGATGGAAGGGACCATGGGAGCAGACTGGGATAGTACTCCCTCTGTGGAGCTCCACTGCAAGTGTAGCAAGAAAATTGGTGGTAATGTGACAATAAACTGTATCTTTGTAAAGGAAGCTTGGCCACTCAATCCAATACACTGGGTCAATACAACAAAAATAATCCGATTCAGCTCCTTTTATTGGTTGTTCTGATCTCTTCTTTTCATTGTCAGTGAGCTTCTTATATGTATGAATGCTCACAAAAAGCAAACCTGACACTACTATTATTCAAGTTATGAATTATGAGAGCACAGGCACCCAGATGAGTTCTTTTTATTTCATGTGCAGTAAGTTTATGTATAAATTACGCAGGGAAAGTAAAAAGGATTCACATTCATAAAACGGGGCAGTGAATCATGCAACACAGACAGTATTGGGGGACTTAGCTGACCAGTGTGAGGTCCTGTTTCAGAGCACTGAGGACCTGAGGCTCAGCACGAGGAGGCATGCTCTAAGGGAAGCCTCTGAACCAGGTATCTTGGATTGTGATCGCAGTGAATGTTGAGGAAGCTTCTTCATGAAGCGATGAATCATGAGGAGACTTGGATGGAGAAAATTGATGCAGATCAGTTGTTAATCTTTATGGTGGTCTGCAGATGGAAATTGCTATGCAATTGCTAAGAATAGCTGTATGAACTATAAAAGCTTCTTGCCTTGCAATCAAAGCAAGATTTCTTCTGGAGAATTTCTAGGTAACATATTGCTCATGCACTGAGTGCATTCATTTCCTAAAGTGGTACAATGAAAAAGATAGATGAGCTATTGCGGAACCCCCAAGTCAGGAGTTCTCATCCGGAGCTCCAAGGTCAAATATATAAAAATTGAGAAACCCCAGGGAGGTATGTTCCTGACAGAAATTTGCAAAATAAATGAGAACTGTTTTGCATTTATTTGAATAAGTATATTATTCAGGCATCTTTTTTATGTTATTCCTTTTATGCATATAGGATGCATATGCTTCAACAGGTTCTGTTTTATACTAAACAAAGATAATGTGCAACAACTTTTAACTAGTTTTAAACTATTTACTGTGCTTAATTTACCTTAATTTTTATTTGGTGTGATATTAATGATAAAAATATAAAAATGACAAAAAAGCAGGAGTGTTATAAAAGTTAAATATGCAGTTTTATAGATCCTTTTATGCCTGGAGCACTACAGAAATCAATATACCAAATGTGAAATTCAAAAGGTGCTTTCTAATATCAGTACTGAATCCAGGATTTAATCAACTTGACTGTGCAGCAGTTCATCAGACACTTGATGCCAATCAATGTTAGCTGTGCTTTAACAGTGAAGATTCTAACTGATCAAATTTTAATTTTTGATTCTTTTGTAGATGAAAAGAAAAGGTATTATCTACTTTGAAAAACCGGCAAATAAATGAGTTTTTACTAAATAGAGGGATGGTTTAAATTTCCTAGCTTTGAAATAATCCTGGTTTTATGAGAACTTATAATGACTAATCTCACTTTGTGCAAAAGAGGACAAGTGCTTATTAGAATTTTTGCCCTATATTTGCCATTTTTACATGCGTAAATGTTCCAAGGTTTAACACTTGGGAAGACTCTGTGTATGAAACCTGAGTACAGACCATAAGGATAGTTAATTTCATATTGAGGAAAACCTGCAAATATATTAATCCTCAGAAAAATAAGATTAACAGAAGAATTTATGTTAACAAAATGCATTTCAGAGCGTTGCCTGGAGCTATTGCAGCGAAACATCATTGTTATTCAATAGCACAGTGTGGGTGGAGAGCAACGAGCTGAAAAGACCTGTTGTTTATTGATTATGCATTTCACTCAAACATAGAAATTTGCTTTCTTCCAGAGTGGTGTATTCACACATTAAATGTTATGATGAGCCTTTTCCTTCAGAGTTACATTTCCATGGGCCTCTATTCAGTGCTCCAGTGCTGTCGCCGTGTTGCCAGGACAGCAGGGAGGAGATCGTTGTCTCAGAGGTTGTTTTCTGCTTCAGTGAGATGAAACCAAACTGCACTGAAAGCTGTAAACAATATCCATCAGAAAGTCCCCTTTCAAGCCCCAGCTTTCCGTCAGTCCCAGCCCTCCGTCTGATAGCTCTCTTTTGCTACTTCAATAGAAAGAGATAAAACTTGAGGTTTTAGCAGCTTAGCAAAGAGTAAAGGTAGGCCAAATGTGTAAAGTTTAGGTGCACATGTGACAGGGAGCCTTCTCTGTTCAAGGGGGGGTAGGATTAACGTTGTTTTGACCCAACAGAAATGTAGGGGATAGCCGTGTAGTTCAGGTTGAATCAATCTTCTGAAGTTACTGTAGGTCTTCGGATAAAGATTCGTTCTCTTATTCCTCTGGCCATGGGTCTGCTGAGGATCTGACAGGAAAAGCACAGAGCCGTAGGAATTTGGGCCAGGCTGTGTTTTCACTGTAAAGGAAAGCCCTGAAGGTCATTCATGTTTTGAAATGGCTGTAGTAAGATTTTAGCATTCTGAGTAAGTGCAATTGTGATCATAGCACAGCGATGACAGGACAGTAAAAGGCATGAAAAGGAATAATCCTTGTGGCTTTGTCAGTACAGTTCAGATGGATAACAAAATACAACAGCACGCTTGAATTTTTCTACCAAAAAAAATGTGGCTTTCTGTGGAATCGTCTTCATCCACCTTTCTGCTAAAGAATTTACTTTTACAGTTTTTATTAGTAAAAAGCAAAGATTTTAAATGGAACAGTAAGAAATAAACTTAATTGGAATTTTCACAAACCAGTCTTCTGCCATTTTCTAGGTTTAATTTTCTGCTAAATATTTCTCCCTCAGTTTTTTTTCCCCCTCCATTTTAGGTTGGATCAGTAAGGAGTTCTTGCAACTGAGATTTTCAATAGAGTGTTTGGATGTTAGGATCATAAACAGAAATCAGATGGTCTTTTAAAATCCCAGGCTTGTTTGTTTTCAGCGTGCAATAAGGAAATCTAATATATTTACTGCTGATGTGGATAGAGAGAAGCTAGCGGCAAGTGGGAAGGATGATTATCAGACTGAGAATTTATCAACAAGAAAAGACTAAACACATGCAGTGAAAGCCAGGGGATCTACAGAAATAGCTGCACAGACTAATGTGGAACAAACAAGTGCTAGATTAACTTATATGTGTCAAGGGCCATTCTACCTGTCGTGCTTTAACCTCAGTTGGCAACTAAGCACCACGCAGCCGCTCGCTCACTCCCCCCAGCCCCCGGTGGGATGGGGGAGAGAATTGGAAGAGCACAAGTGAGAAAAAACTCGTGGGTTGAGATAAAAACAGTTTAATAATTGAAATAAAATGATAATAATAATAAGATAATAATAATAATACACAAAGCAAGTGATGCACAGTACAATTGCTCACCACCCGCCGGTCGATGCCCAGCCAGTCCCCGAGCAGCGGCCCCCCTCGCCAGCTTCCCCCAGTTTATGTACTGAGCATGACGTCCCATGGTTTGGAATGTCCCTTTGGCCAGTTTGGCTGTGCCCCCTCCCAGCTTCTTGTGCACCTCCAGCCTTCTCAGTCGGTAGAGCATGGAAAACTAGAAAGTCCTTGGCTAGTGTAAGCATTACCTAGCAACAACTAAAACATCGGTGCCTTATCAATTTTGTTCCCATCCTAAATCCAAAACACAGCACTGTACCAGCTACTAGGAAGGAAATTAACTCTATCCCTGCTGAAACCAGGACACTACCTTAGAAAGAGTTTCGATATGGCAATTTCTCACTCAGATAATTTGCTAGTATTCGCATCTGGATCTGCTTTCTCAGCTACTAAAGAAGGTTTTTTTTGTTTTGTACTCCTGCTATGTTTACACGGCTAGTGTGCCTAAGAGGGGATAAACTCAATTTTTGGTCTTTCTTGGGTTTCTCAAACAGAACTGCTTATGAGAATCTATCAAGCGCACCCATGTGTGCACAACCTAAGTGAAGAATTGAATAAGAGAAATAACTAAAGGCAGTAAAGGGGATGAAACAGCACCATTCAATCCAGTGGATTGAATTCAGAGAGTGAGAAGGCTGAAATCCTGGGCAGATGACATCCCGATCCCATGGGAGCTGGTAGCCAAAATCCTACTGATGCCTTTCGGTCTAAAATTTTATCTCTGCATTCTCTTCCAAGCTATGCTGTTACCTTGTGTCGTGGTTTAACCTCAGCAGGCAACTGAGTACCACGCAGCCGTTCGCTCACTCCCCCCCACACCCCGGTGGGATGGGGGAGAGAATTGGAAGAGTGGAAGTGAGAAAAACTCGTGGGTTGAGATAAAAACAGTTTAATAATGGAAATAAAATAATGATAATAATAAGAATAATGTAATAATGATAATAATAATAATATACAAAGCAAGTGATGCACAGTGCAATTGCTCCCCCCCCACCGACTGATGCCCAGCCAGTCCCCGAGCAGCGGCCCCCCCAGCTATCTTTCCCCCAGTTTCTATACTGAGCATGACGTCCCATGGTATGGAATGTCCCTTTGGCTAGTTTGGGTCAGCTGTCCTGGCTGTGCCCCCTCCCAGCTTCTTGTGCACCTCCAGCCTTCTCAGTTGGTAGGTGTATTACTGACATTGTTCTCATCCTAAATCCAAAACACAGCACTGTACCAGCTACTAGGAAGGAAATTAACTCTATCCCTGCCGCAACCAGGACACCTTGCTTTGCAATTGCAGGTAGCCCTGACTGAGGTAACTCAGAGGCCAAGTTACCGTGCACATGTGCAGATCTGTCTGGTCACATGCTCTGAGCATGACAGTAAGTTTTCTGACTGCCACCTCATATTTGCCATCTGTCCCCCTCCAGGACCATATAGTTGGCACCTGGTTCACTGAATCCTGTACCCTGGGCAGTGTGTGTTGTGAGCACTGTGGCCCTTACCCATCTTACGTACTAACATGCTGAGGCATGCACATGATTCAATCCCAAATGCTGGTGCCTGTCCCTCACATCATCCTGCTTCATCCTATGCATCTGGATGCCAATGCTGTAAATGCCCTGTAGGTGTATCCATAACATGAAGATGATAATGAACCTCAGCAAAGCATAAAAGGTCCTGGCAACCTGAAAAGCCAGCTGTCCTGGGACTCTGTAAGCACTTTACTAAGAGAGTCAGCATTCATATGTGTCTTAGAGCTCTTGACTAGGAGCACTGTGATCCATAACAACCCCCAAGTGATTATGGAAGAATCATTGTCTGTAAAACAGCTTGGTCTCGATTCATTGGCAGTATCAACAGAAATAGTAAAAGAAGGGAAAAAGCTTGCTTGGTATGTTTCTATTTCTAGTATTTGCTATTCTGATTAATGATTAATAACACAGACATTTCGGCTGAGTATCTATGAAAAGCTTCGCGACAATAGGAGACTTCAGAAATTATCTGCCAGACTAAGTGCTAGAACTTTGTAATTTATGATGTCTTTATCTCATTTTGGATAAAATAGTAGTAAATATAATGTAGAAAAAATCTTGCAAGGGCAAGAGTCTAGATTAATTGACATAAAGGAGAGAAGCTCATTGGCTTGAAAGTTGTTTCTAACTGTAATTTCTATGCACTGGGTAGGATGACAGATAACACTTCATGAAAACTGCATTTTTATTGTCTTTAGTTATTAAACATTTCTGTTGTTCAAAGTATTTCTTATATTCAGTGGGTATGCTTAGCTGTAGAGTAGCAAACCATCTATAAGCAATAGAAAATGTATAACTACTCTGACTCCTGTGCTGAATGAAAAACAGAGGGTAAATTCTTCAAGTCATGGGTGTTTATCTTGTAAAACAAGATAAAGATCATAAGGATGAGCCAACATGTGTAGTATGTTAATCATTCTGCCTTTGGCAGAACTTAGTGCATTTATGTGATATATTCTGTTCAATAACTTTAATCAATCCCTTTCACTGTTGATCAGAAGAGTAATGCAATAATTTAGAAAACTAACTTGCCTTTTTTTTTTTTTTACAAACAATTGTGGAATTCTCCTAATATTTAGGATACGTCTACACTGATAGATGGGCAGCCATATATTGCTAAGACATGTGAACTAAGTCATGTGCTTCACCTATCCAAATGGCTTTTCTGTGAGAGGTCCCAGACCCTGAGTACCTGCATCCACCTCATACCTCTTAAAAATTGTGTGATGCTCATCTTTCAGAGCTTATGCCATTGAAAGTAGACTTTTATGAATTGCTTTCTGATGCATTTTGGGACAGCCTGTCTGTCCTCATATAATTTTTTCAGCCCAAAATACTGGCAGCTGTCAGCAGCAGCATCATGAGAAAGTTGTGAGGTAGCCAAGAAGAGATGGAGACAGGAAGGTCTGCTAGAGGTAGTCAAGCTGAGGGTAAGCACTGATTCAGATTTGGAGACACTTTTGACTCATGACAGAGTGGAAGAGATGTGTCACATGCTGCTGGCAACTGTAGAGTAAGAAAAATGGTCCCAACATGATCCAATTGTAGCTGCCTCCAGCCACAGCATGAGCAATACTGACTCCAGAGTGTCTTCACAAGTTAGCTGGCCTGCATGGACCTGTGCCAGAAGCTTGTTCCCACCTTTTGCTACCAGGGACTACAGTTCCCACATAGAAGTAGCTTTCTTTTTCATGACTCTGTCCCACGTGTGGTAGATATCAGGAAAGCTATTAATAAGTGATCACAGTTTGAATAAAAATTAGAAACTCAGCTCACCCAGACTGATGCTGAACCACTCTGCAGAAAAGGAGTAAGAAAAATACTGGACTTTGCTAGGGAGAACTTTGCAGCTTTACTGCTGTTGAAATTGCAACCTGCCACTGACAATTTTGCCAAAAGAGCTGCTCGTAACACAGGTCCTGTAGCAGGGATCAGCACAGACAGACCAGGATTTTGATGACCTTCCACTTCAGCAAATGTTGCTCAACCAAAAGGTCCAAGTAACTCATAACTAATTCATCATCACATTCAGAAGAACTTATTTATTAGGCTTTAATCCATTAACACAATGTTTATGTGGAAAATGAAAGACTATTAGGAAGCAAAACCTCTTAAATCTTAATCTCCTGGGAACTGTGTTACTGTATAATGTTAGTAAGAATTGCTAAGACAATAAGCAAAACAGATGCTTACTGTTTGGCTAAGGCTAATTTTTTCCCTTCTTCCTGCCTTTCATTAACACACAAGTGAGCGGGTTCCTGACGTTAGAGAGGTAGGAGTGAGGGGGAACAACTGGATGTACAAGCCTCTGATACAGTGTCTGCCTATAAGCAAAGCTGCTCATTCTGTTCTAGAAGGTCTCTGTCTGCTTTTTCATTGAACCAGATCTGAAATTGGCTTTTAAATCCATACTTAGACATGCAAGTATAGATTTGCCAGTCTAACTTTACAGAAGTTTTTAGGTTTTACTTACAAAATATATAGGTCAAAATTTTCAATGGTAGGAGCCTACATATAAATTGTTTTAAAAAAATACATTCAGATTCATTCTTTGGTCCAATAGAAGAAGCCAAATATTTTGGCTTTTAGCCAGATCAGTGTTTTCAAAAGATTTTGCCAGATTCATCCAGATGGTTCTGGAAAGGCAAAACAAAATCTAAGGCAAACCATCTGTCACTTGTGAAAAAAATCAGCAACACTAAGCCAAAGTTGGTTAGGAACCTGGAAAATTAGATTTGGGTGTGCTAATTTGTTCAATTTTTGTAGTGGTAACAGTGACTAGGATTGGGTGGGACAGTAGGGACATGAATGGTACTGTAATTTTGATAATGCACTAGCATTAATATCACTTCCCCATTGCAAAAAGAAGGGCTCAGGTCTGTTTCCACTGTAGTTCACAGCAGAAGTGATACTGAGGTTTGTCCTTTGGCTGGAACAGACATTTTCTTTTTAACTCCAGATTCTGAGTCATCAAGGATCTGCCTTGAATTAGACAAATTCAGATTGGAGCAGTTCTGCATAGCTTCACACAGTGTTGTGTTCCTGGTAGTTTTTCCACCTTCTAATTAGCTGTAATCAGTGGGTCCAATTCCACTTCTGGTTATCTGCATATCACAACTGAATGCAAAAGTCACTTCGTGCAGTGGGGCCAAGAGGGGGAACCGGAGAACTGTAGTCAGCTGTCCCCCTTCATGCTATTCTGCAGTGCCCAAGTTTTGCAGAGGTTAAAGCTGAGTTTATGTGCCATCATTGGTTCCATGGCAATGCCATTGCTTGTTTTCTGTGTTGTAATGCAGTAAATAGTTTGGATCAGATACAGCAGGACTGCAAAAGCTATATACAATTTGGCAATCGCACCTTGGCAAGTTGGTCATTTTGGGCAAGTAGTTTTGCGATTTCATTGGTGTAATGTAGCCCAGGCATGTTATTTTTGCTGGAGAGCATACTAGCAACATTCTCTAGAAGGGCAGAGGGAAAAGCAAACAGAGCGATGAGGTTTTCAGTCAGTTTTGGTAGTTTTTAAAGGAGGCAGGATCAGAGAGTACAAAGCAGCATAACCAATTCACCCTAGGGAAGAGGTCTTCAATTTTTTACTTCAGTCATTAAGATTATTTTATTTGTATCTGTTAAAGGTAGCTTGCAAGAATGAAGTGAAATAAAAGATAAGATGCACCACACCTGGCATTGACATGTGCCATAACCAGAACTAAGCATGGAAAAGTTCTGCTGTTTCTTTCCTATTGTAACTGCCCTTACTCCATAGGCTGTACATAGAAACAGGTGTATACAGAACCACATGCTGGAGCAGTTTCTGTGCATTACAGTTCTTGTGATGCTTTTGAAACACACTAGCAATGACTGTAGAAATTAATTTGTCATATAGGGTCATATCTACATTTCATGAGGTAGAACATTTCTCAAACAGGCTTTCCTGGTGCATTTGTAGTTCATGTTTTGTTTTGGGATTTTTTGTTTTAGTTTTCTGGCTCTAGGGAAGAAGAAAAAAATGTTGGGGAATCAGTACTGTTCAAATGTTGTCAAAACTCAAAATATCAATGAAGATGATCAGAATTGCCAAATAAAATTTATAAAAATATTGTTCCCCCTCCCTAGACCTCATTAGGTCTTACCTAGGGACTACATTATAGTGGCAAAGTACTTTACAGGCTTTAATAAGTTTCTCCTCACAACATCCTCTGAACAGACATCCTTACATCATCCATCTTTAGACGAGATGATCACAGAGAGCTTAAGCAAGCTGTATGGTTTATATATTGCATACCATTACACACCTAGGATTAGCATTCAGGAATTTCTTGTTCCTAGTCCCAGAGAGTTAGGACACATAAAGAGAAAAACAAATAGTTGCAAAATATTAACCAAGTTTTAATTGAACCTCAATAGTTTTTGTTCCTATGTTCCAATGCTTCACACCTTGTGTAATATTTAACAGCATTTTTGACTTCCTGAGAATGGAGTTCCATCCCTTATTCTTTGTATCTGTTCCATGTCACCTCCTTCTATCAAAACTCTTGGCTATGTTTCTGTAATGGTGAGGAGAGATGACTACGTACCAGAGCATGCTGCAAACTGCTTAGCCATGTGGAGCTGGAGCTCAGTCCAGGTTTTTCTGAGTCAGTCACTGGCTGTGGTTTGTTTCTTTGGCAGTTATGGCTGAGGGGAATCCTAGTGTGATATAAATGAACTCTTACCAGCTGGCAGTAGGTTTTGCATTGATCCCTATGTTTCCAAATCTTTGTGTTTCTGTTGGTTGTCATTATAGCATTCAGGTTCACTGAGAAGCCGGATAAGTAATTTGGCAGAACTGGCAGGAATTTATTCTCCTCTGTGATCTGTCAACTCGGTACAAGTTTGTGTTGAGTATCCCACCAACTCCAGTGGGCTTGCATTGAGAGATGTATGGAGGTTGAGTGTCATTGCTGATAGGCATCCCTCATCTTACTGGTATAATGTTGATTTTTTGCATTCCAGTAAACACAACTTGCACTGAGCCATCATTTATTGTATCTTGTAAAATTTCATCAGATAATATGGTCTGGTCAAGGATCGGATCAGATCTTGAAAAAGCAGGATGTCAAGTATATCCTTTCCAACCACATGTTAAGGTCATAGGTTGTATTAGAAAACAAGGGAAATATGTTTTCCATGAATAGCACAAAGGAACATCAGGTTTAGTTCTTTTGGAAATTCCACCAACAATTACACACTAAATACTGTACAAAACCATGATCAGCTTTTTGAACCCCAAAAGATGGAGACGCTGCCAGCTTACTGAAGAGAAATAACATCTGTATCGCACTTTCATAAAGCAACCACAGGTTGACACAGTGGTCCTCAGTGGCACAGGCCTTAACCATGGCCTTTCTATGTCCAAAGCTCTTCCTGAAAGAGGAATTTTTCTTGCATTAGCAGCCCTTTTAATCCCTAAAGTGAGCAGAGAGCAGTTATGTGGCAAAAGCACGGCACATAATAAGTAGCCCTTTCTAGAAGAGCCTTATCTTGTACAGAAAAATGCTTTGGAATTCTCCAGAATGATTAAAACAAAAACCTAACAAGCTATACAATAGATTTAGTTCTGTATTAAATTAGAGAGTTGTCTGAAATATTTTCTAAGGAACATTCTCAGAGCTCCACAGAATCCTATTAAAAAGGGGTAGTAAATCAGAGAAAACCACCTGGAGATGTCACCTGCTCCCCTAGGAGTTATTCTTCCCTCAACCCCAGTGCACTGTAGTAACGTGCGATCTACAAAGTCAAATTTGAAGCCATCTGGGTCAAAGTTGTCCCAGGACCTAGAAGAATGACATATACAGAATATTGACTCTAATAGATTGTGTGGATTGAAATGAGTTACTTAGAAGAATATTGGTCCCTGTGTCTGTCTCTCTAAGATGTTGCAGGAGGAATAAACAGAAATGAGCACTTTTGTCACCCACTGTTAATGTCAAGAGCAAGGTACAGCATTAGTCCTTTTCCAGGACTATCCAGCAACTAATGCAATTGCTTCTGCTTCCCATATCTAGCTGGGTTTTGGGGTAAGTGCAACAATGACAGTGGGGCATTGATCACTGTTTTAGCACAGATAAGACATGACTGATACTTTTACATTGCAAATGCTGTGAATGAGCACTAGTAATAACATTGAATAGAGGATTTAGTAAGGAGGTTTTAAGGATGATGAGAAAACATAGGGATGTTACAAATGGATAATCTGCTTTGAAGCCATAGAAGGTGACGGTGAAGAGCCAGCCCTAAATGCTGCATAGTAGAAAGGAGACAATATTTGGGTGAAAGAGCTAATATTGAAGGGCTGTCAGGGGAACTCTAATCTCAGCTACAGTGGTATAAATCGTAGAATCATGGAATGGTTTGGGTTGGAAGGGACTTTTACAGGTCACCTAGTTCAACCCCCCTGCAATGGGCAGAGAATCAGAAGCAGTTCTGTCCAGATCTATTCCAGATCTAACTAGCACTGTAACCAAGATCAGGTCATGTTTAAAATTGATAGCAATGAATACGAAGTATGGGATGAGAATGGAGTCAGGTTTCCTGGTGGTGTGAGTAATATAGGATCAGCTGAGATAATGCCAACTGAGAATCTCTCCAGTGGGGTACAAGCCAGCTCCCCCCATAGACAGTCTTTGTATTGCTAGCCATGAGATCTGCACTGGCCCAAAAGGGAGGATCCTGGATCTGCAATAATCCCATTGCAGTTGATGATAAAACTGTGATTGACGTCAAGACAGATGTGGTCATACTCTTAATTTAATGGGCTTGTGACAAGGAACATATTCTTGCTGCGTTATTCTCAGCTCTTTCCTGTTATACAAACTGTAATTTCTTTAAACACACAGAAAAAAAGAAGCTAGTTGTAGGAAGTCATTACAAATAGAACTGATGTTAAATTTAAAAGAACTGGCATTAAAGTTAGAAGTCTTTTGCCTTCAAACATCTTGTCTTAAAAGTATGGTTCTTAGAGGACAGATGACCTCTGACAGTAATCCCTGTACTGAACAAGTCAACAAATTCACAGTGCTTGAGTTCCTGACTCTGTTCATCTTGCACTGACATGAAAAGTGCAGACAAAGGGCATCTAAGCTCTTGCTAAGTCAAACTGTACTTTCATTTGTATAAATGTAAGCAGTTTAAGCCAGTGGACAGTCCATGATGAATTCCAAAGCCCTTTAACATTTCTTCTTTCTGCCATGTGGTAGATCACCTTAAGGGCTACACATTGGCAGAGATATTTGACTCAAGGCATGATAAATTGTTTATGCAGCAGGCAGGTTCATAAACATATGTTCTAAGGCGAATTGCAAAACAGCCCTACCAGGAACATCTATACAGGAACAGGAAAAATCAGCAAAGTCAGAAAGTTTGAGAAAATCCATGCAAAAATTTAAACAGCCTGAAAAAATATTCCTTATCATTCCTAAAATAGTAAATAAACCCCCCGCCTTCTTTATTAATGAGTGTGTCAAAGTGTGACTTGGTCATATGGTACAAACAGCAATTTCAAGAAAAAACTATCAACGACAGACAAAGCAGCTTTGATACTTCCTTTCTGTAGGAAGACAGAGGTATTCAATGATCTGTTACCTAGAAGTTGAAGCTTGATAAATTCCAGCTGGAAGTAACAAACATCTGTAAAGTGAGGAAAACATTTATTGATGGATATAGCAGATTTTATATTCTTAGCAATTATCAAATCGATATGGATCTATTTTTCTAAAGAAATACTATATTCAGAGAAACAAAAATTCACTCACATCTGTGATGAATTTTTACTGAGGCTCTACAATACTGCTTTTGACTTTGTAATGTATGAATACATACATAAGTGAATTGTGATGGCAGATTTTTCAGGTCACTAAATGAAGAATGTAAATGCAAATCCTTGCTTTACATAAATTCCTGTGCAAGGGTTAGGCTTAGCTTGGATCAAAATATGCAGGCATTAATACTATTTTTCAGTACTTTGAAGAGAAGAATCATCTTGCATGCACCTTTTCTGAGTAGCTGCACTGCATGAGAAGCAAAACCAAGGAAAAATCTATCATCTGGTTTATTGTGTTTATCTGTCCACTACTTGCTTATTGTTTCAAGGTAGTGAGTTTTCTTCATGTGCCGTTTTTCACAGGAAGCAGGAAAACGTCATTTTCTCAGCTATATGCAGCCTACTCCACTTGGATTTTTTAGCTCACCTGTAATGCCCACCTTCTCACAAGGCTCCACAGTCTGCCAACTGCAATTTAAGAAGATCCAAACACCAAAGGTACTTCACTTGATGAAAACTGACAAAAGTGATTAGGCTGGCATTGGCTCTGTCAGACATGGGGGAAGCTTCTAGCAGCATGACTCACAGAAGCCACCCCTGTAGCCCCCCCGCTACCAAAACCTTGCCACACAAACCCAATACAGTCCTCTCTACCTAAACAAAGGACTGATAAAAGAACTATCTGTGATAACTAGCTGGGCAGCAGCATGACTTACACTCATGGCCGAGAGGACAATCTAGACCATTCTTCCTTTTTTTTTTTAATTTTAAACCTTATTAAGGAGGGTCCAGAAGTAACATTCTGGTCCCTTGTCTGCTTGTACTCGTAGGGTAGCGCAGGCTGGAGGGACTGTTGGTAACGTGATTGTTCTTTCACTCATTTCTGTAAAAGCTTTTCTCATTGATTTCTCAGAGAAACAAACATGTAAACGCAGGCCAGCTGTTTTTTGTCATGCTCAGGCAAGTTTGAGGTTGGTCTTGTCAGCACAGCTGCTGGTTGATGCCTATTGGTAGCCTGGAGCCTCCCGCTCCATCCTCTCCTCCCAGCTCCACTGCGGGTTTTGCATGTGTGACTTGTCATAGATTAGTGCTGTTGTTATGAAGTACAGAAAGTTCTTACAACAGATAGATGCATACTCTGAAGCAATGCTGCATTTGGTTTGCTACACGTTTGGGGGTTCTGATTTTTAAAAGGAAAACTTTTGGAATTAATAGTAGTAATAATAATAGCATTCAGCTGGAAAATGCTAACTGGCTTAACTATGATCACAGTCTGACCTAGCCAGACATATTCAACAACTTGTAGCATCTGTAGCATCATGTTCCTAAGTAACAACTTCAAGATCAGTCTCAGGCTAAACAGAATTTATTTCCATATGGCTCTGCTTACTCCTCCTTTCCCCCTTCCTCAAGTTAGTCCACGAGAAACTTGAAAATCAAATTAAAATGAGTTATAAAGGTGGAGGCACAGCTGTGACTGCCTTTGAAAAATCAGTCAAACCATTCTTGCAAACTGTAAGATTTTTATGACTGGAGAAAATCCTTCCACAGCTCTCGGATCAACTCTGATAATATGTGAGATTTCATTACTAGTATGGTCACGGCAGGAACTAGAGATGAATTCATGTGACAACTGTCTGCCAGCTGCTGTGGGGTGAGAAATAAAATCTCAAGCAACTTCAGCAAAGTTCAAAGGTTGGGAACCTGAATCCCTGTTCTGATTGCCTGGCATTACCTGTCACTGCTGTGGAACGGAATATGATAATGGTCATCTGTATCTGCTTTTGCATTTATTGGTATTAAGAAACTGGAATCGACCAAAGCTTCATAACTGCCTTCAAAATCCGGTTATGATGGAATGATCATGTTACTTTAGGAATGTTACTTTGAAGAAAAATAATCCAAGCTCTGACAATGAAGAGCGTAGCCACTGCTCTGGGGCATATTGCCATGAAACTAGAAACATGAGTGAAGAAAAGCAAAGATCTATTACTTTGGCAGTGTGGCAGGGTGATTGCCAGTTTACAGACCAATAAAACCAAAGGGTTTGGTGAGTATCCTCCTGAGTGATGCTGTATTTCAATAGCACTTTCTATTTAAGCTTTTGCAGCACTTTGCAAACATTAATGAATTTATAGTCTCTCCAGGCTCTACATTTTGCTTATATAACAAGGTATCATAAAGCAGGCATACTGCACACACTCTTACTTAAAGCATCCAGACCTACAATGAGCTTTTCCTGGAGGTAGCCCTTATAGTGCAACATCTATATCCTCCATATAGCAAAGAGGGAAAACGTAGCACGAAGTAGTATTGTTTTAATCACGGATAGAGATACCCTTTTCTTTTCAGAGAAACAAAGTCAATTGCTTAGATTGGAAATCTAACTCTCTAATGGTTAAGACAGGCAAGATGGTTCCCACCCCTAGAAAATTATTTGCAATGATACTTGTTGATTTTACCCTACATTTTATGAAACAAATGGAAAAGGTAGCTCAGCACAGCCATTTTTGAAATTTTTTTCCCAAGAAACTATCCCCAGAGAGTCTGGCTCTTCTGACAGAGGTCTGTTCCCTGGCATTTAATCGCAGGCCATCCCTCTTCCCGTCTTTCTTTGAGCTTCACAGCAGTTGGAAGGAGAGGATAGAACAAATTTCTTTAGTAGAAGGAATTAAAAATCATAGAAGTGTATATTTTTACAGAAAGCAGTAACATAAGAATGGCCAGACAGTCACAGGACAGTCAATGGAATTTAACGTTAACTGAATTTAAAATGGAAACATAAAAATAAATGCTTGTTGCGCAACATGTGATTAACTCTGGGAACTCACTGCCACAAATATTTACTGGAGCACACTGCAAAGTACAGTTCTATAAATAAAAAAACTATGCTGCATTAATAAGAGAAATATGCTATATATGATAACATAAACTGTGGAATTCATGCCAGAAGAACATTAAATAATTAAAAGTAAGGAAATGTCTGCCCATCTAAGCTGTTGTTGGTTTTAAAAGACAGGCATTTTTATGCCTCTTCAAGCTGCCCGCTGGGACTTCCCAAGATCCTCTCCCACGAAGCAAGCTGTTGAAGGTTGTTGAGCTTAAAGTTACTGGAGGAGCCAGAACAAAGATGGTCCTAGTCCACTTGCAGCCAGTACTGCCAGTCCACACATGCATGCAGGTCTTGTGGGTTTCTTCTCACTAAAGCAGAAGTTCTCCCTGGTAAGGAACCAAGCTGGAATAATGTATGAAATTGATGTGCCTCAACAGCCTATGCTGTTTGGGGCTTTTCCTTATTACTCAAAGTATGTCTTAGCACAAATGTATCAAATGCCAGTGGGAATGATTCTTCAGGGAGCAGAGAAGAACGCAGGGAAGGCACACACTAGAAAATGTATGCCATCTTCCTCTTTTCAGTATGTTAGGTAGGTACATTCCTGGATGGGGAATTGTTGTCTTTGCTGCTTGAAGGAAAACAAAAAAGCAAAAACCAAATAAGGTAAAACTGCAACAACAAAAAGCACATAAATTCTCAGTGGTGAAACACTGAGTCAGAGTGAGAGAGTGAAAATTATAGCTTTTAACATTTCCCAGGAGATACATAGCTTGGAGATTGTACTTTCAAAACATGACATACTCTGGTGACCTGAATGATATGACTAGCTAAAACAAACTCCTTGCTCCTACAACTGGAAGTTTTCTGTGGCGTTTTACAAGCAGCAATAGTTGTGTGTGGCCTTTCACAAAGGAGAATACAAAACCAGAGCCAGGTCACACATTAGCACTGCACTCAGACAGCTTATTCATCAAATATTTGGCTGGGCTGTAAAACCCTCTTCATTACATACACAGATTAATACTGAGAAGTGATGTGAAGGCTGAGTTCAGGTCTTTCACCTCTAGCCACCACATATCTGGCCATCTTTCAGCATGAAAAACTAACACAAACATGCTATTCTTTGCTAGAGACAGAAGAATATACGAAAATGGAAGATGGACCCATATTGAATCAACAGCTTGAAGAGGAGCTGGAAGTGTTGTCTTCCCAGGGGTTAGACACTGCTTATTCTACCCTGGCTGTTTAGAGAGTGCTTTGAAGACTCTAGATGACGATGACGTGGAAAGCAAACTGCTGATTTTAAAATCATTAGGTATCTTGGAAGTTGAAAGGCCTAAATCATAAGTGTAAGGCGTCCAGTAATATTTGATATCACAGGATTTCCCAGGTGGGCAAAACCTTCATGAAATCATCCCAGAAATCTTCAGCATCTTCATAGAATCATAGAATGGTTTGGGTTGGAAGGGACCTTAAAGATCGTCCAGTTCCAACCCTCCGGCCATGGGCAAGGACACCTTCCACTAGACCAGGTTGCTCAAAGCCCCGTCCAACCTGGCCTTGAACACTTCCAGGGATGGGGCATCCACAACTTCCCTGGGCAACCTGTTCCAGTGCCTCACCACCCTCATAGTGAAGAATTTCTTCCTTATATCTAATCTAAATCCACTCCTTTTCACAGTTTAAAACCATTACCCCTTGTCCTATCACTACATGCCCTTGTAAAAAGTCCCTCTCCAGCTTTCTTGTAGACCCACTTAAGGTACTGAAGGCTGCAATAAGGTCTCCCCGGAGCCTTCTCTTCTCCAGGCTGAACAACCCCAACTCTCTCAGCCTGTCTTCATAGGGGAGGTGCTCCAGCCCTCTGACCATCTTCGTGGCCCTCCTCTGGACTCACTCCAACATGTCTCATGTCCTTCTTATGTTGGGGGCCCCAGAGCTGGACGCAGTACTCCAGGTGGGGTTTCACCAGAGCAGAGTAGAGGGGCAGAATCCCCTCCCTCGACCTGCTGGCCACGCTTCTTTTGATGCAGCCCAGGATACAGTTGGCTTTCTAGGCTGCAAGCACACATTGCTGGGTCATGTTGAGCGTCTCATCAACCAACACCCCCAGGTCCTTCTCCTCAGGGCTGCTTTTAATCCATTCTCCACCCAGCCTGTATTTGTGCTTGGGATTGCCCCGACCCAGGTGCAGGACCTTACACTTGGCCTTGTTGAACTTCATGAAGTTCACTGATCCTTTGCCTTAGTTTGGTTTCAATCTGCTGCTTTCCAGCTACTAAAGCTAAGGTGAATTCAAACCTCATCTACCCTGATCTTTCACTTACCCTGTGTTTTGTATCAGCTCCACCGTGAAGGATGTGGAAAGGAAAGAGAGTATGTATTTTGAGAGTCTATAATTATAATGTAAATACTATTTAACATTCACAAGACTATCTATGCGTGGGAAAGAATATTTGCCCTCTAAATGTATGATGTTGAATTAATAGCATCAAGCTGTATGAGCTGTCTTAACATGCCTGTACTCTTTCTGGATATCATTGTGCTTTCATACTGCAAGTATCACACACACACAGAGGCAGATGTGTGTGCCTTGCCTTGACTGCAGAGAATATCGGTGTGAGAAAGACACTGCCAAGATGTGTGATAAAACTACAGTATGCAATTTCTCACACATCGACACTATTGTTAATTAAGACAACTTGCAAACCTGGGTGGGAACTGTTGTTTGGGTTTTTTTGGCTGTACTCTTTATAGAGGAAAAAAAAGGCATGTGGGGATTTCTGTTTTCCTAAAAGAACAGAGTTTGTCTGACTGCTGATACACAACTTTCAAACTGAGAATAGTAGTGGTGGAGCAGGAGAGTCTGTCAGTTTGAGTGATCAACTACTGGGAGTTTTTTTTCTCTTACTCTTCTTGAAGTAGTAATATTTCTCATATTCTCCAATTCTGAGGCATGCTGCTATCTTCCCAGACCCAGATTGATTGGTGTGTGCTGTTAAATCCAAGTACATGTTGCTTGAATACTGGCCAAGTTCACTTCCAAGAGACTGACTTTTCAATCTTGATCAAATTATGACTCAGTGAACTTTCAAGCTGTAGCAGATCTGTTTCCTAGCTAAGGACAACAGAAGGACAGCTTGTATTCAGCTGATCTTCTTATTTGCACCCCATGCAACACTAACAACCTTCAGGGTGATATTTGCTCTGGATATAGACTGCGGAGTGCAGTAAGATGGTCTTTCTCATTTTGTTCCTTAGTGCTGAGAGAGCAGCAGCCTGGGGTGCTTGCGATCTGCTTGCTCCCGTATGCTCACTGACTGATGAACATATGATTGCCCAATTAGTACCACATGTAGGAAAGAGAAAAGGAACAAACAAGGCAAATAATGTAATTTCTTTCACTCAGGAAGCAAAATAAAATGGAACTACATCCACAGCATTGGTGTGAAGAAATACTGGAAGGAGTACTAGGAAGTGTTAGTTGAACAACGTTACACTTTGCAGAGAGCTTTATTAGACGGAGAAAAATTTATTATTAATGAAACCTTTCAAAGAAAGAATTTAAAACAGAATACAGTAGGTTTGGAAAGGCAAAATTTTAAAGGTTTAAAAACAAAGCATCTATTTCTAAACCTAATTGAAGACCTAAGAGATCACATGTTGTTGAACATTGTAGAATAAAATTGCACTGTATAATCAGAGAAGAAGAAAGCTAGAAGCACTGTTCTTCAGGAACAACTGCAGGGGAAGGTAGCACTCCAGGTTAACTGGAGTAATTCAGGGAAGATCAAAGCCTGAACTGAGAGAGAGGGAAGACATTTGCACAAAAAGCTACTCTGAGGTACTCTGTGCGCAGGGACGCTGATCAATACTCACAAAACCCCTTACATTTTATATTGGTCTAATAGCTTCATATTTATGTTAATCGATTATTTCATTGCAATTCTTTTCTTTGTCCTGCTTACCCCTCCTTCCTCTTTCCTTCTGCTTTTCCTGTGAAAGCCTGATAGTTTACGAGGAAGAAGCAGCTATTTGCTTATGGAAGCTAATTCCTGCAAAAACTTCAATATTCTTTATTGAATGTTAATAGTTAAAGAATGTTTCAAATGCCAACTTGTGAGTCTTCAGTCTTCTGAGGTGGTATGACCTCTGGATAGATGAAAGGAAATAAGAAATTTAACTGACTCATGCAAAGACACCCTGCTCATCCCCTGAACTCCCCCAAGGATTTCTGGCTTGTGCCTGAAGCATCTTAGAGTTGTAGGACAGCAACTTGTGTGCAAAATCCCAAGTGAGTACAAAATGAGGCTTCCAAATATCCTTTTCTTCCAACTTTTCTTCCATTTTTTTGTCTCTAGTATAAATGAAGCTGAGTACTGTGTACAAGATACACAGTATAAGATAATAGTAAGTGCTGATTGTGAAACAATCGCTAAATACAGGTAATACCAATACCAATACTTTCACAGATGAAAACCAAAAGTGTGAAGGGAAAGGTGGTTTGAATGCAGGCAGCTGGATGAAAATTTCCAGTCCCCATATCCGCAGTTAAAATTCACATCATTACTGAATTTTCTCTCCTTTCTTTTTATTTTATGCAAATAAATGGTGAGTTGTTTTTTATTTGGTACAATAATGAACATAAAACCAGGAGAGACTTAAATTCAAGAAACATGGGAGTTTGCAAAAGATTTGAAATGGGAAAAAATGATGAAGAAATTTCAAAGGCAAAAGAGCAAGACAGCTTCGTCCATGGAGCCAATGCCTGGTTCAAACCCTGCTGAAGTCTTAGAGTGTGAAAATACTCATGATTTCTTTCATGCTTATTTTTAATGTATTGCTCTTTTGTGGGCATCCACTGGGATGAGGAACAGAAACATTAAAAAAATTCTGAGCGACACTGGAAGAAAACTTGGCTCAAGAAAATCCACTTTCAAAAAACGTTTATTGCAGGCTTGTCAGTCATAGAAGGCTCATGGCAATGTCTGACTGTCTGAATACTTCTGTAAACTGAGACCTTGAGTGCATGCTTTACGAAGACCATGTCCTCAAAGGGAAACTTTAGAAATCAAAATCAATTTAGCACTTCTTGACATTTTTTCTTAATAACGCTACAAGGCAATATAAATTCCAAATTGTGGAACAATTTAAATTATTTCTGTGTTGTCTGCTGGGCTGCTTAGAAGAAATGCTTTCCCCTTAAAATTGGTTCTTATTTTCCCTCTTTCTATCCTTCCTGCAGTAGGTACTGCTGCAAAAGCATCAATCTGAGTAACTGGCTAACGATCTCATTCACTGACAAGTGAACTGATGGATATTTCAAGCTAATGTATTCTAATTTCAATCTAACATATTCTATACTTTAATTGTGATCAGGGAAAAAAAACCCCAATCAATCAAACTAAAACAAGGAAATTTATTCTGGCTAGCATAAGTAGATATTTAGGTCTATATTGTCTCTAGAATTCCTTGCCTCTGACTTGTTTCATTAACCTGTGTTTAATTTTCATCTGTTGAGACATTTTTACTGAGTTAGAACTAAAGAAAATAAGTACATTTTAAGAACGTCTTGAAATTATTTTTAGTCTGTTCTCATAGTGGTCCAAAACAGCTATAAATGTTTTATATGCTTTTTTATGTTTATACCGAACATTTCTTGTTCTTAGAATTAATGCGTTCTGCAGTATTCCGCCTCACACAGGGCCCTAAGGGTGCTGGTTTTCCACTGTCATGTTATATTTCAGCTAGGAGAATTGCAGCTCAGCACTGCCTAGGACAGACTCTTAGGCATTTATCAGATGCAAAGGTGGCTTAAGGAAGGCTTAGGAAATGTATTATTTCATGTCAGTACCTCCACATTCAGTTTCACCTGGTATCAGGCTGTGGTGAAATCAAGGCCATACATACACAGTTTCTTACAGTGTCAGGAGTGTCTTTCTCCCGCGAGGGTGCTCTGTTTGCAGGCGGGACAGAGCTGCAGGTGCCCTGCAGCCCGTCCTCACCTGCCCCGTGGGGCACCAGCCTTCCTCTGTCACTCAAGCTGCAAATCCTTATTGGTGCGTTTTAACAGATAACTAGAAAGTTCTAGTCCTTTATAATGAGCAAAGCCTGGATCCAAACATTCAAATTTCAGTTTGCAGTCTTCCTTCAACCCGCCTATGTTCACATCCAGATTTTGGGCACAAACCTCTATTTCTTTGAAGAACAGATGCTGAACCACCGAGCTGAGTAAACCTACAATTTCCAGGCCATTCAGTGGTTCCTATCGGGATTTCACAGCTCAGAGCCCTGTCTGGTTTCCACACAGCAAAGAATAGAGAGCAAAATTTGTGATGTTGACATTTAATTTGCTTTTTCTAAAACATTCCGTTCTGCTTAAAACTTTGGAAAAAAAAAATCTACTACAACATTTGCTTTGTTAAACAAAATTGGGAAATAAATATGATTTTTCAGTCTGTTTTCTTTTAGAAAGTATTCTCAACTGGAATGGAACAGCTTGTGCGAAAATACCCAATTATAGCAGAATCTCTCCATGAGGCCATTTGACATTGTTTCTTTCTTTTCTGCAAAGGATATGATAGAAACAAAAAGCTTGACAAAATTTACGTAAATGTATTTTATTCTTTTCTTGTACAGCAGGTAAATATGTGAGACACCATTGTAAAGAAGATTTATTATATCTGTTCAAGTGTAGAGGTAGCATGGATTGTAGCACAAATTGTTTTAAAGAGCAAGGAGGTTACTGAACTGTCGTAACACGTGTGCGCATGCATTTACCCTACCAGACTGCTCATTTAACAATAACGAATAAACTCTCCTCCTGACCCCAGTATACTCATTTTTGATTGTTAGATCTTCTTGCATGACTTCTCACTGATCCTGCACTTTTGTTCATGTTAGTAAAGAAACATCTTTACTAACCGCAGGATACCTGAGCTATTAGTGAATGACAGTGTAGTGGAATTGTAATGGGGCTTTGTTTTGGGCTAACTGGTTTTGTCTCTGTTGACCTCACTGGCCTTGGGTTTAAGATTCATTGTCAGGGCAGACCCCTAGTTTTTAAGAGGCTTCATGTGAAGAGGCAACAAAGAGTTAAGAAGTAAGGTAGAGTTAGCAGTTACTGAGATATGTATAGAAATGCTAAAAATGTGAGGATGTTCTGGGGTACCTCCCACGTGGCCAGGGACCATCCTGGATTGGAGAGCACCGCAGGTGGAGCAGCACGTTGTAGGCTGGAGTCCCCAGCTGGTAAGGGAAGAGGGTAAGTGTGGGTATGGCATTAAAAAGCACAAGCGACAGGGAAGAAGGGAGAGGTGAAAAATGAATTAGACATCCTGTTTTCCATCCTGGCCAAAGTGGGCTTCAAAAAGGCGTGTTTGTACCTAATCAGGCTTTCCATATCCTCCATTAGCTTGTTCAAAACCAGATGATGTTTATAAAAATAGGCAGTGGCATTAACGACTGCTTGTGATCATCTTGCTCTCCAATTCCTAGGCTGGCCACAGAGGGGATTCCTGCAGACGTCTGCTTTAAAACGAGATTTTGGGCAGGGCTGTGGCTTGAGGCAAGGAACAAGCTTTACTGCCTTTGGCTTCTGCTGAGCGTTACCGTCATCTTGGCAACTTGACTGCGACTTGACTGCAGAAAGCTGTGACTTTCAGCCTGCTTTTATAGCATGGAAAAAGCTGTTGTGTCTGGGGTTTCGTTTTCTCCGTATTATCCCTTACGTTTTTAAAGCACTTTCTCAACTAATTTATAGGACAAGTAATTTAATCTGAGAGTTGAGTAAATGTGCTGAAATACAGCCTACGCTGCACTCATATGACGACTTATATTGTTTTGTTTTCTTTTATTCTGTTCCCTTGAAATAAAATAGTCATTTTCACTGAAAGTACATGAGGAGATTTTTATGCAGAAAGAGAAATATTTAGTGTGTTCTTTTTTTAGAAAGTGAGGATGAAAAATTCTTTTATCACTTTTAGGAAATTGCTCTGTTTTCATCTGTCATGTGGTCTCAAACCATGGAAAGGTCTTACAGTCAAATACCTCTTTTTTTTTCAGTGTGGTCTGCTAGAAAAAAAGACAATATTAGAAGATTAGAAAACAGTAAACTAAATCTACATGATTGACAGAAAATTGCCTAATTGTCTCTGCAGAGAGTATTTATAACTTCACGACTTTTTAATTTATAGCAGTTATAATATTTATAAGTGATGGGAATATAAAGTGGATGGTATTCACTTGAATATACTTACAGTGTAGCTCAAATATTTAATGTTTGGATACTTATAGCACCCCTCTGAGGTAGGGAAGTGCTATTGTGTTCTCCTTACAAATGGGAACAAAGAAATTAAAAGTTGCTTGCTGAAGGTCAAAGTAGGAGTCTTTTACAGCAAGGAATTATGTCTCTAATTAGAGATTAAGGCTCACGTTGTAACCACTAGCCTTCTCTTACTGGATTGTTTCAGTGTGGTAATAATTGTCTGTCTGAAAGGATCTTGAACCATACCTGAGCAGAACAAATTATCTGGAAATTATATTCATTATTTAGCAATTAAAAACTGTAACAATCCAGTCAGTTGGCCCCATCCCAAAGGGCAGACATCTCAGTGAGTAATCCTGCAAAAGTTCTCCATGGTATTTTCATACCCATGTGTATGAACTGAAAACAATCTCACTTTTTTCATTAGCGGGGCATGTAGTAGGGTAGGCAGAGGTAAGAGGGACTGTAAAGATTTCATAACGTTACCTGATTTAATAATCTCCTACAACTGAAAAAAGGCAGAGGAGAAATGGGGGGGGAAAAGTACATCTGACTCATTTCTCAGTCATTACTTACCCACTTCTGATTCGGGGTGGTATTTATCAAGTGCTGCTGGTGCTCCCTTTCCTCGGTCATCTTTTCTGTGCTGGCTGCTATTGCATACAAAAAGTATTTCATGGTTCTCCTCCTTTCTCTCACTCATATCCTGGCTTCTGGTGCCACAAAAGACTCCTGGATCTGATGCTCAATTCTTCTTTATCTCCCAACATCTGACACTCATGTTTCTTTCTTCTGTTTTTTAATTTTTTTTTCTCTCCACTAACGTTTCCGTGTGTCAGTAAAGTCCAGTGCAGCTAACAGAAGAAGCAGACTCCTTCCTTTGGTCAAACATAATGTGGATATAAGCCTTCATGGCTGGGTTATCTCACAGTCTACAATAACAAGCCACTCCATTTGATGAAGAAGTGATGTCTGTATTCTGTCTGAACAATGTATAATTGCAGCAACTGACTTTGGTTGGTCAGTGCCATAGGTGGACAGAAGTAAACATCTTCCAGCAATACGGGGGGAAATACTTGCTTTCCTGAGGAAAGCAGCATTAGCAAATGGGTTCTGTTGAGCGAATATTTAAAATGTAAATTAATTAGCCATTTCACTGAGAAGTTGGTTCCTTCTCAAGCTCTGTCAGAAGTTCTTGTCTTTTAATTGCTTTCTGCATCTCCAGCCCAATGTCCCACATGATTTAGCTGGAAACCTAGCAGAGTTATATCCATGGCCAATGGACTAAGCAGAGGCTCTGGCCACTTTGATTTAGTGGACAGCTTGTGTCAAAGACGGGATGTGATGTCACCACCCTGTGGTCATAAGAACCAGCTGCCACAGACTTCGGGCCAAAAAAAGATAAGAGGGTAGCAAAAGCAGGTAAGAAAAGTCAGATGAGGGTAATTGGCTGCATTAATGGAGATCTACTGTCCTAGAAGAGATCAGCTTATAGGCAGCTTCACTATCGTGCCTTAAGCTGTCACTAATCCTGGAAGAATCCTAAATGTTTGGAGCTAAATGGTTAGGATTTATTAGGCTTTAAAGATCTGTTATAATTGTTATCCAACAAGAGCTTGTTGGAAGTGTGGGGCTGAATACAATTCTCTGCTGATATGTCTGTGGTTTGTGAGTATGATTCTCCTGCAGATGGTTTCATTCATAGAAATAGCTTAACATGAATTAACATGATTTAATAACTTCCTAACTGACCTATGCATTTTTTCTGCTCCTGTGCTGTGACCTAAGGCATCCCAGCCCTACAGTGATGCTAACTGTAAGCAGCTCACCCAGGGAATAAAACTTAGCCCCTTCTGAACAAAATATGTCATGCCTCATGTAGCTACATTATGATAACCATGGAGGGGGCATGGAGGAATGCATGCTATTTATAAGCATATGGCCACACATATATATTTTTTAAATCAATGTTACTTGTGATAAACACAGTATAGAAGAGAGTTCCACTGGATAAAATAAAAACTGACTGTTTGTGAGAATTAGCAACATGGTATCAGTAGAGAAAGCAGGTAAATGGAAGAATAGGGATGAAGACAGAGCCAAGGGCACTGCTCAGTTCCCCACACTGCCTTAGCATGACTGCACTTTAATTCTGCTTTGCAGTGACCTCTAGGGACAGAAGAGCATATCAGTGTCTGATGAGAGCATTAACAGGGAGAGTGATAGCATGTTTTGAATGGAAACTCTATTTGCTGAGCTGAGGTTGCCATTTCTCACCAGGCTGCCCTAGCCTCCCTGGTGGAAAAGGCAGGGGTTTATTTCTGAAAGTGGATCAAGATTTATAGTCTGGGTGGGCACTTTGTTTCTTCTTCTATTAGCAGCCACTGTGAACTGATATCGCATGAAAGAAGGCAGTAACTGATGAGTCTCAGGACAGAGATTGTTCATCTGACTGAGAACAAGCTTGATAATTTTTCTAAAAAAGTTATTTCTTGGTCTGAAACTGCCCAGAGCTCTGAATGGATTGGATTCCTAAAGGTCACAGGGCTGTTTTCCTCCTGGGACTTTTGGCTAGGGTTAGGAGCAAGGCAGAATAGTCAAGTTATAAATATACTCTTTGGCCCAGAGTTTGTGACAGTGGCCATGTCATTCTTAGACTTTCATTTCTTATCCAAGCAGGATGAACCAAAGCCTCTGCTCCCTCTGAGACTCATGAAAGGCCCATGGCATCTTTCAAGATCTGCATAGCTAGAATTCCGAGTGGTTCACACTTAGTTTGTGATCAAACACTCTAGCATGTTCTCGGTGAGAGGTTGCATATGGAGAGGCAAATCACAGCTGCATCTGGCTTTTTTTTATAAGTCACAATGTGTAAAATTCCTGACATCAATATATGTCGTAGCAAGTATCGTAAGAAATCAGAGAACTCAGTAGTTATAAGATAGTTCACCAAATTTATTCAGCAACATTCACTGTGTAAAAAGTTTCATCACATTCATAGCTGAGCTGTTCTCAGGATACCTCTGTATGTGACAGGTTGTGTTTATATGAATAAATTACTTTGGCAAAAGAAGACCCAACCCAATAAAATAAGAGTCAGCCATATAGAAAAAAAATGTCCTTTATAAAATCAGTTCCGTATCTTTTGGGCTAGTTGCCTATTACAGGCATACGTAGACAGACCCCAGGAAGAAATTATAGGTAGCATTGCAGAACCTCATAAATAAGCAAAGGCTGGTTGAGTAGTTCTACTTTTGGGGGGAACTTTTGGAGAAAGGAGCCAGCCCACAGGGAGATTCAGTTTTCCACCAGTACCATTGAATTAAAGAAACATGAATGAAGCCCAGGGATGTAGCGGACAGAAAGCCATGCAAAAAAGGACCAGAAAGATGCAAGTGACAAAACCCAGGAGGATATGCTGGGATAAGTTTGAAGGCAGCAGTTTCTCAAGGCCAGATATCGTCAGTCTGTGCTTTTGTTATTTTCCTGAGTAGTTCCAATCTTCTGCATTTACTGAGTATCACTGTCTTCTTCAAAAACCTGTTTTGACATCAGCAGTGGGAAAATTCAATATTTCCTGTTGCAGCAGCATTTAAAAATTCAAGTGTGTGAATAACTCCAAAGCAAATAACCACAGAGGTCTCTTATTCTGAGCTACTTGTTTCCCTCTTTGACAGCCAAACTGGAGGATTATGGACACAACTCACTATCAAGTATTTTTTTTTCCCCAGTAGTGGGATCAGAGGATAAAGCAACTGATGGCCTGATATCCTTCTCTCTCACTTCCAGCTATCTGGAGGAGGTCACCAGGCCAGCCTTGATCCATTGCCAGTAAGGCCATAAATCTCTTTAAGGCTCATCCTCCTTTGTGATTTCTGATACAGCCTGAATTAGTCTTGGTAAAAATATGATGAAAACAACCTTTTTTTATAGGATTCTGGTAAGGTCCTCTTCCAGATCCAGCTGAAACCAAGAAATTTCAGTTTTGCTTTGAGAAAACTACAGTAAAGCCAAGCCTTAGTAGATCTGAGATTTAGGCAAAAAGGTTTTTATCTCTTCTTGCATTATGCAAACCAGCTTGGCATAATGCATGTGCATGGGAATGTTTCACGGAGGATATCCATGGCCCTTTCCAGCAAAACAGCGGTATCCACTGGATAGTCTTTGAACTAAAAAATCTTGCCTCCCAAGGATTAAGGAGATCATCTGCTGCAGTTGTTAGTGCCTACCACGGATCCTGGCATTTTTTCCTCTAAGTCAGGAATTTGCCATCATTGAAACGCTTTGCTACCACTGGAGGCTGAGTTTCCTAGGAGCTTTCCCAAATCTCCATGTCACTCCAAGCAGTCAAGCATTTGTGCTTCTCTTGTTCTTGTAGTCTCATCAGTTGAAGGTTTGCAGTAACGCAGCTGGGAAGCTGTGCACTAGTGACCTGTTCTCCTGTCACTGCACTGCACAATGTTCTTTGATTAAATTCAGAACCAAAAATTTGTTCTCCTTTATTTTCCTTAAGAGTATCCCAGAGATTGCTCTGTGACAGTGAAACAGTGGAGTCGATATTTAAAAACAGTTGCTTCCTTTGATTAACGTTAACTTTCTGAGAGATAGAAACCAGAATGTGATTATCCACCCAGAGTTTTCAAACCTATCTCTGAGCCAGGTGAAACAGGAACAGGGCATGAAAAGGTGCTTCCTTCCACTGCCAGGGCTCAGTGCTTGCTGGAGGAAGAAGCCGTTCAGCAGAAGAGGATCGGAGATAGAAAGTGATTTTTCCATTGTGGGTTTTCTGCAGGATTTCCTTGTGGAAGCTAGTGCTCTGTCTTGCATTGCTGCTCCCTGCTTTCCCCTCAAGGCTACAGGCCTGGAGTAATGTGCAGACACAGCGAGAAAAGAAAGGGTAATGATGTAGCTGTGCTGGCATGGGAAACCCCTCCCTTATGTTTCCTGAAGGCCAGGTACTTGGGATCCAAATTTCTCTGCAATCTCTGAGCAGCCAGGTGGGCTTCCTGCTTCGTGTGGCGGCAAACACCTTCCCAAACCAAGAGAACACTATTTCTGTCTGTACTGCTTGCAAATGCCTGGGCTATGATATTGTGCACAGAAGCAGATGAGCAAAGCCATATTTTTTTTCCCCTCCCTCTGCATGTCTGATGTGTAGGTTTACCCTACCAAAATACCAAAGAATACTAAAGATAAAGTTCAAAAATATAAAAGTATCACTGCCATTTAGATAAATACTCAGAGTTTGTGGATCCCTCGTTAGGAAGGTGCTGTCACATTTCATTAAATCTTTGCATATCAGACACAAACCCACACAAGAAGCTCATCAGTATTTGGGAGTAATATTTCTGCAGTATATTTGATGCATCCTACCTAATTTTTATTACGTGTCTTCTTTACTGGTATGTAGGATGACTGCAGTTTACTATAGGTGATGATAATAATGAAATATCCGTTGCCAATCCAATATTCCCTAATTCACCTGGCTGCACCGACACACACGAGTATTCCGCAGCAGTTTGAGCTGATGCTAATGATGATTCAATGTGTAGAACTAACTCTAAGTAGAACCTGAGAACCTGCACATAGGAAACCCAACCAAATTAAATCAACACCCTGTCATAGCCTTGTGGTATCACTTTAACCTGCCCTGTGCCAGGGCTGTCATTCTCTAGTGTCAGCTGTGCCTGTTTACACCCGCGTGCACTGAGGGACAGGACTGTCTCATGCAGCATCATCCAGACCGATGGCCACTGCGATGCGTTGCTTCCGTGCACACAACCGCTGAAATGTAAACTGGCACAGCTACTGACAGTCACCTCTGTACAAATCTGGGTATGCAAGTTTGAAAAAAGTAACTAGGTCTCTCTTTCTTTTTCTTGTCAGAATGCAACAATTTGGTATGAAAACATTCCAAAAGGAAGTCTTTTGTTTTTTCTCTGAGGTTGGGGTTATTCCTCTATCATATATGGTAGGAAGCGTCACTGGGATGCTTGATGCTTTCTTTCTGCAAAGACTGTGCAAGAACCTTCAGTGAGGTTGTTCAAACTAAAACTATTCTTATGCTTGAAGTGCGTAAACCAGAAACGTTTTTCATTTGCAGTGGTTTTGCTATTTTAGGATTGTAGTTCAATGATAATTTTTGTCCAACTCTTCCAGTGTAAGGGTAAAGGATCGTGTCTGCAGAACTGTTAAAAATGGCATTTCTATAATCCTGATCATTTCTGGTTATCTGCTAACCTATAATCATTTTCTTGTCTGGCTACCAGTTTAGATTTGGGTTTTTGAACTTTACTTCAAATCGGTTACATTTCTTGCTTTATTTTCTGTCCCAAAATTTCAGAATGTCTTAGTAGTGTTCTCCTCTGGTCCTGTGAAAATTTATGATTTAACTATGAAGCTGTACTCAGTCCAGAGATTTGTAACTGCTTTAATTATCCCCAAAGTTTTGATGTGATGAGACGATTTCACTCATCTCTTAAGTTCCCTGTTACTTGTATTTAATTGTTTTTTTCCTATTTTAGATGTATTCCAATAAAACTTTTCTGACTCATACAGGCTGCTGTCTCCATCTGAACTATCACTGCTTAGGGATAATATGTATTGCTGTCACCCACATGGTGACATGTCTTTCCATCTTTCTGTAAGTTGTTTTTCATGCATGGCATTTTCTTTTTGCTGTAGTCATGGCGGAGGCCTGTTTTAATTTTGCATAGAAGCAGTTTAGTCTACGGCTTTTTTCCAAGGCAACTTTTTGTCTGAATCTTACATGTTCTTTCAATTCACAGATGTGTTTGCTTTAAGGTGACTATTCGTATGGTAAAATCACAGCCTTCAGAGCTGTCTAATACTGGAGGTAGAATGAAAGCAAGGGACTATAAAATGCCACTGAACTGTTGATTGTTACTTGGTTCATTTGAAGGAAAAGAAAAAAGCCTGGTGAAAAGGAACATAGGAAATGAAATTTTGGCTTTCCACACTGAACAATCAGGTCAGCCTTTATTCCGCACTATCAATGCCAGTTAATTCAATAGTAATTGTTTCCACTGTGGTAACAGAAAAACTACTTGGGACAAGGGATGTTTCTTTGCAAATACAGGGGATATTTTGGCTGTGGTTTATGACTGAATTCTTAGGTGAGACTTGGACAGAGTTATAACAAATCCTAATGATGAAAATTATAATTACTACTTCTGTAGAGGCGTTACTCAGCTGTGCCTAGCTTGACTCTTGGTGATAGAGTCAGCACATAAACTAACCTGAAGACAGGCAGATAATTTCTTATAGAAGAAATGGCTTAATCGTGTAACACCAGGGCTTAGGTGGAGTTCATATGAGGATACCAAAACACATCTGGAAAAGTCATAAATTGTCATTCTGATAAAGCTGCGGTTCAAGTCACATTATTACAGGCTGTTTTATGAGACATCAAGTAAATCTAGTTAGTCTGGAGAAAAAGAGACTGTTCCAGATGTGTTTGCATCTTTTCTTAATGACATGGGCATTGCTACAAAACAGCAGGGCACCCGAAAAGACCAAGTAAAAGGAAGATTTCAATAACACCATAGGTTTTTGGACCACAAGGCCAATGGGCTTTTTGTTTCTCTTTTTTCAGGAAGGTTGTTTAAACCACCTAAGCCACCAGAAGGTACTTGAAACAGCTTATTTCAGTTGTCCCCTGTTTCTGATGCAGGAGAAAAAACAGACACTGGGCTTTGCTTGTGCTGTTTTTCTCTTTCACATCTTCTTTTCTGATCACAGGATCTCGTTCAGGTGGCTTTTTGATTAGAGTGGCCTATGTCAGTCTTGTTTAATCCCTTCCAGAAGCAGCAGTGGTACTTGAAACAGCTTATTTCAGTTGTCCCCTGTTTCTGATGCAGGAGAAAAAACAGACACTGGGCTTTGCTTGTGCTGTTTTTCTCTTTCACATCTTCTTTTCTGATCACAGGATCTCGTTCAGGTGGCTTTTTGATTAGAGTGGCCTATGTCAGTCTTGTTTAATCCCTTCCAGAAGCAGCAGTGTTGTTTATGGCTGGGGGCCTCAGGCAGAGGGGTGGGAGCCTGAGGCCTGGCCCAGGCAACTGGCAGGACTGGATGGACCCTGCAGAGGACATATCCTGCCACAGCCCCTCCAGGCACGACCGCCGCTTCAGGGGCACAACAAAAAAACACTGACCTGTTCCCTCTGCTCATCCTGCCAGTGGCCAGTGTGTTGGAGAAGCCTGGTGTGAAGAGCACTGGGGGCCTGGATCGAGCCCTTCTCCGAGTCCGGAGGTGACATGGTGGTTTAAATGTCCCCACTTTCTCCCCCATCCTCTCTTCCCTGCATGTGTCCTTTTATTGTTTTTGGAAATATAGTAGTTGTTTTCTCCTAGTTGTACTTACGTTCAAATATTTAACAGGGTTGTCTAGCACTCAGCAGAGAGTGCTATAAAGAGGAAAAGAAGAAGCAAGCCAAGGACATGTAGTAGGTTTCCTGGGGAGCGGGTGAGAAAAGACGGGCTGTGTGCAATGGCAGAGATCCAGCAGCAGCATAAGGTATCCGGCCCTCCCTAACTAACTACAGCTGGAGGTCACTAATAGCTCTGACATGTACAATGTGTAGCAAGTGATGTGAAGCTTTTCCTTTTGGAAGTGCCTGAGAGAAATAAATCTCCATTCAGCATTCATTTGTCTCTATTAGGTCCATGCAGATTTCCTATCCTGTCAGGCTATCCGTCTACCAACGCAGATACCGGCTGTACCTTGTTGCTGAAAACAGCCTTTCTTTCATCTGGACCCAGTTCAGCTCCTTCTCCTCATGTTCAAATGATTTTGATTTGAAAGCAGCTTTCTTGACAGTAATAGCCATAAATGCAACCATTATCAGTTCCAGGCAAAAAGTCCTTTAGAATTTGATATAAACCTTCTTTCTGAAAGCTTTTTCTACATAAATACACAAGCTTTTGCCAAAATATCTCTTGGCTTTGCATTAGTAAACCCAGGGTTACACAAGACATGAAACTGTATCTCCTCATTTTCCCTGTACATAACTACTTCATTTGATCAGCTATATATAGATGCTTGCCACTACAAAAAATTGCTGTATGGATCCTTCTAGAAATTTACATTTTTGTTCAACACTAAATTTATTTGTTCATTGCCATTACTGTAAAGTATTTACAATTAACATTATTCACAGCCTTTTTGAAACCCTGCAGAGTTTTACTGAAAATACTTGAAACCTCATTTACTGATCATATCTGATCAAACAGGATCTGCATACCTTGCAAGTTGTTAATGAATATTGAGGTTGATACAATTTTACAAGTGATCTGGGCTTTTGAAATAATGTTTTTTCGGTTTCCAAAAACTAAGGCACACTCCGAAGAGTGAAATTAATCTGAGTTTCAAATGAAGTCTTATATTTCTGTACTAGCCTGTTGTCAATTTTCATCTCAACCATCAATACAGCAGGGAGGCTTGGAAATTTGATAGGAGTGCTGTCAGCTCCTAGACTGGAGAGAGGGAGATGACCCAATGGTAGGGATGTTCACTTGGAATAAGGTATTGCAGGGTATGGTGGAAAAGATACAAAATTAGTGGGTGCAACAGCTACGCTATCTGGACACTGCCTTGACCCCAGTCTTTACCACCCAGGTCACATCTGGGCTGTGTGGGAAATAAGTTGGGAGAAGGACCTTTGGAGGAGCTGAGCTCCACCATGACCAGTCCTTCACTGGCAAAGGAGACTTCTCTGCGGTGAAACCGGCAGCACTAGAGCATCATCCCCTCCTGATGTACCTCCAGCTCATCTGAGAGCTCTTTGAACACACAGAGTGTCTACACTGCTAACAATAGCAAGGACATATCTAAAAAATTCCCAAATCAGAAAAGAAGAATCTATTGCCTTTGAACTTTTAAAGTAATTTTTTCCATGCATTGTTTTTCTTCTAAAATAGCTGCTCTCAAAGCCTTCACTTAATGCTTATCCGCAATTGCAAGCGTAGGGTATCTTTGAAGGCAGGAAACAACGATCACGGTGTTTTTGATAGGCTGATAGAGAATAAAGTTATGGAGTAGTACACAGAAATAGTTATGGAGAGGAAAAATAAACAGCCCTTCTCTCATCATACCCAGTGAAGCCACCTTCATCTTGAAAACTTTTTGAACTAAGAAGTGACAAAACACATTGGTAGTGCCACAGCACTGCAAATGCTTAGTCTACTTCTAAAAATGAAGTTATTTTTAGGGCTACATCTTTAAAATATGAAAGGTCAGTGTTCTATTCAAGGATTGCAATTAGTACGAATGGCTTTGTAAGGTTCGTGATTGGATTAAAAAAGATCAAAGTCTCACCTGAGCAAGAGAAGGAATTACTTTGCGGTAGCCAAGTCAGCCTTCCCTTTTGAAGATACACCCCACATTAATGGACCCAGTGAATGTCTTTTCACAGACTGATTTCTGCAACTTCAAAAGTCTTATTACCAGCCCAAAGGAGCTTTCACATACTGGATTTACTAAATGCAAGTTTTGAATTCTTCTCAGTGATGTAAAGGAAATATTTAAAATTACAACAGCAGGAGAATCATTAACTCAATTTCAAACATTTCTGGTTAAAAAAAAAAAAAAGGTTAATAATGCCCCACTGAATCTACTCCCCTCCCTTTCTTCGTTAACTGAACCACAGATTTTCTTCCCTTGGCACCAAAGCTGTAAACTCAGCTTGGTTTTATCTCCAAGGAATTTAATGCAAGGGCAGTGGCTGTCTTTGGGAGTACATCAGAGTAACTCTATGTTATCCTTGCACCTATAGACCAGGCTGGTCTCAGAGTGGAGAATTTGCTGGCTCACCCTGGGGAAGTAAGGGATGTGGCTCGTGGTTGCTCACAATCACCCCCAAGAGAGGGACTTCCTCAACTCCACGGCAGCCAAACGATGCACGACTCTTCTGGGAAGGCGAAGATCACTCTTCGGAGCAGTAGCTTAGAGCAACAGTGGATGAGTCTGTCCTTCCTGTATCAGAGGGGGGGAAACTGTGTGGTAAAGGAGTAAAAACAGAAGCAAGAGCTTCCTCCACCTACAGTCTGTGGACCACCAACATTTTAAAGACAGCAAAAGGTGGCGACTCCAGCTCATGCTGGTCCCCAGGGACAGGTGGGTCCTGGCTTGTATCATCAGTATCGTCAATGAAAATGTTGGAAGTAACAAACAGTAAAATTGTTATTATTGATGCACTGAAACATGTAAGTATCATCTCCTTTTCCAGTTGCCAACTCATAGTGAGATACATGGTGGCCTTTTGTTGTTTTTTACTTTTTCAGAAAGAATGGGTGGCCTTTTAGGTAAAAAGTCCAGGAGTGCTATTCTGGCACACGCTAAGGAAATAATGTTCTTTGGTTACCGAACTTGCACTTGGGTATTCTCCTGGAAAGGATCACTTTATAATTAATTGGCTACTAGTTGTTGCAACTGAAATGGATTTTCCTAGCCTTTTAAAACTTGCAAGTGTCTACAAAATTTGTCCTAGCTGAAATTGGAATGAAGTGTGTTAAAAAAAAAGTACAATGCCCAAGTAAAAATAAAACTATTATTTTCTTTTGGAATGTTAGAAAGCTTTTATCTTCCAATGCCTCTCTTCTTAATTTTTAATATTTTTACTATTACTACTAGCCTAGGTATAGGAGGTTTTTTGCAAGTAAAATTTTTGTGCATAAAAATTTTTCACTTTTAACATTTTAAAATGTTTTTATTTTTTTGAAGTCAAAAAATTAGTCTCAGTTTTCTCTTCTTTCCTATAATGTTTTGGGTTTGAAAAATTTGTCTTTTCTGATGAAACAGTTTCCACCGAGAAATTCCCAGGTTTCACTGGAGCTAGTTAGTGGATAGTGAGGGTTCATCAGAGACCTCTCAGCTTTTCCCAAGACAACCGTGCTTTCTTTTGAATCATTCATTTTATCTTATTAGTGTATGAACATTTATCTTTCATATCTTGATGGATAACATCATATCATCAGATTCTTTACCATGGTTATGAATTGTTTTCTATATCGTACCTATGTCATAGAGCACCCTGAGAGTTTCTCTTGTTTCAAACATGGGTTACTCTACAGAGGAATAAACGGAAACATGGGAGGATCAGGGCGAGTGAGACTTTTTGACTACTGAAGGCTAAGCTATGTGAAAAGGAAAG
>NW_008824283.1:2539790-2561267 GCF_000699105.1 Pygoscelis adeliae | reverse complement strand
GGAGCAGGAAAACACAACAGCAAGAGGAAGTGTGCAATGTGCTAAAGGAAGGATAGGGTTCTTCCTTCTTTGCTGCCCCAAATTATGTGTGGGCTGGGGGGAAAACACTTGTAGCAGCATGCCTGGGAAAGCCCCTGGTCTGTGTGAATGGTAGTGATCATCCTTTAAAATATGTGTGCAATAATCACAGATGCTTTTTTCTGCCTCTCAGGAGACAATAAAAGAGATTTAGAGTTTTGTTCAAAAATGTAAACACAGAGGTCAGTGCTGCTGGGAAAGTAACTCAGTCTGTAAAAGGCGTATTTGGGCTCTCTGTCTGGATTAGAAATACAAGCGAAGATGTCCAGCCCATTTCTCAGACGCTGCGTGGTGTGCTCAGCGCACCCAGGCTGACGGCCTGGCCGTCCCCAGCTGGGAGCCAATGCAAACACAGAGGCTCCAGTACCAGCAGCGCCGGTACTCAGGACCCGCTGTGGGCCCCAGCTTCACCCGTCACAGTCCATCCCAGCAGGTCCAAATGAGGGTCCACAAGCTCTGCAAGACAAGCAGCAGTGGCAGCTGCAGTTGTGAGCCTTACAGGCAGGCAGCAAAGGCAAAAGCTGGGACCTAAAATCCGTTTTGGGGATTTCAATGTAAGGCAAAACAAGGCCTTGGGCGATGCTGGTTTGGAGGTATGTAGCTAGCTCCACATGCTGAGAAATAAGGAACTTCAAAAGAAGAAAACTCACTAAACCTAGTATTTGTATATATGGTTACTTCATATTCTCCCTTCCTGAATTACTCATTTAATATCTAGCCACACGCTGCTAAGGGCTTCAGGGGGAGATTAGAGAGCATAATTACTCTCACTTCTCCAAAGTCCACACAGCACATTCCCAGGATTGATTACTCTCTTCATCCTTCAAGGTTTTGTCCCTGCAAGCTTTGAAGCAAAGAAAGACAGTTTTTTAATTTCCAGTCTCGATCCTGTCTCCTGATAACTGAATCAGGGTTGCACGTACCTGACATTCATGATGCACACCAGATAGTTCCCTGATGAGAAAAACACCACTGGCTTTAATTTCACATATAAGAAACTTCATTCAGGCTCTCCAGACACTGTCATTTGGGAAACCCTGACAGTGGCTTCTGCCTAGTAGTTGAGGAAAGAAAAACAACACTGTGATGGCTCTAGAGCATCTGTGCACACGCGGAACTAGCCATCCCAAAACAACTGGTTAAACTGACTGTGTACCAGATTGATTAGAAATCATGGCATTCACCTGGCTAGCACTGGAAGAAAATGTCATATTCTTTTTAATGAGGAAGAAAATTCCAAGTCTGACTGCTTTTCATGAATTTTCAGTCCAAACAGCATGTCTTTTGTATACCAATGTATTCACTGAACTTAAGATCAACAACGCAGATTTTAAAATGCTTTGTAGGTACTTAGTTCTCAGACACTAAAGGTGGCATCCTGGCCCCATTGGAGTCAATGGGAAATGAAAGCACAGATGGAGGCAGGGTCTTGTCTACCCTGTCTTTAACAGTACTCCTAACTCTGAGTTTACCAAAGAATCCTCAGTTAGCCGTTAAAATACAGATTACAAAAGCTGGTGTTAAGCAATTAGTGATAGAAATGGTATTAAAAGAAAGGGCCCATTTGGGACAGTGATGTGAGAGAGGTGTCTGGTGACAATGACAGCATGGCAGGATGAGGTAGCTGAAAATGGAAAAAGGGGATGGTGGCAATTTAACTTACCTGGGAGGTGGGTGCCACTTGGTTTTACAGTCATTTCATGGGACAACTCCTTGTGGTCATAAAACAAAGCAGGGAAATTTTGTGGGTAGTGCCTCTGTTATCAAATGAGGTTTTGTTCCTGTAAACATGCTCACGATATCTAAAATCTCAGGGAACAGCAATGGTGTCCCCAGGACTGGAGCAGCTGATCCTGAGCCATTGGCCCTGAACTCCTCAGAAACTCTCTGCCAGACGTACTGAGGTCTGAAGTGTTTAATTGCACAGAAAAAAACAGCGGTCCTGTCAGGAACCTGGAGACATTAAATGATCATTCACTGACACCCAGGAAACTTTGCTAAAGAGAGTTCTGAGTATTTTTCTCGCGAGTTGCTCATGGAGGGGTCTCAGGCTGCCTCCTGAGTGAAGGCAAAACTTCCAGAGTTCCAGGGACCATTTGTTTCTTCTGCACTACCCCGCTGTCTTCCTAAACCACACTGAAAAAGTAGTCACATCCTCTGCCTGAACCCAGAGAAGATTGGAAAATGCAACTGTTCTGGCACAGCAGGCATTAACTTCATTTTGTTTCAAGCCCTATTTTCAGAATTTGGGAATCCAGGAAACATTTCTGGAATTTTCTGTGTCCAATGTTTGAAGGAAACATGTAAATTTGTTGAAGCTGCCTCCACCACTTTAAATCCCATTGGCCCACTCCAAAAAGAGTCAGCAGATGCAGCCAGTCCACAGGAGCCACGGGCTGGGGCAGCTCTGCCAGGCATATAGCAGGAGATGGGGAGGAGACAGATGGGGCAGTGGCCTCTTGCCCCTGTGTGCAATCAACCACTGTGGTATATGTTGCGGGGCAGGAGAGAGGGGATTTTATGCAGCTTTGCTGTCACTCATCTTCATCAGAATAACCCAGGTGGTCCTCAAAGACTCAGAAGATGGATGAGAGACAAATGCCAACCAGGCTGTATTCCCTTTTCTTACCCAGCTAACTGCTGACTGGGGAGTGACAATTCTTGTGTATTTGTGAATGTGTCTGAAATTTGGAATCTGCTTTTAGAACAAAAAATTAATCTAGGGCTGATTTGTAGTCCTGAACGTCCTCAGACCCCTCATTATCTAAAAGGCAAATCTCTGAAGCGATTGACTGCACGCTGCTGCAGGTTTTCTTACTACTGCATGGCAGCCTCAATGCTGCTGCTTTTGCAACCGTCTTAGCCTGATTACACAAACAGTTTTGTGGGAAAATCCAGTGATCTCAGACTTTGTTTATGAAGAACTCCTCAAGATTGGGAAGACTTAAACCCTTAACTGGAGCCAAAAGAACAGATGTTCCTTTTCCTTCCTCAAGGCAAGAGCCTATGGGGGAAAAAAAAACCTTAAATGGGTTCATGATAGGATATCCTCAATGTGTTTGCTTTCATCTAGGTAAAATGTCGAAACTGTTGAATACAAATTTTAAGAACTATATTAAGATACTCTAAATTCTCACTGGAGGAGTTACCCATTTTCTCTAGCTTTATTTTTAAACACAAATATAAACAGCAAAGATTGCTCATGCCTGATAGCATTAGAGAATCATTGTGGTGGGAAGGGACCACATAAGGTCTCAGGTCCAGCCTCCTGCTCACAGTGGGGTCAATATTGACTTCAGGTTGCTCAGGGTTTTGTTCAGACAAGACAAAGCAACCTCCAAGGACAGAGACTCGACAGCCTCTCTGGGCAATATGATCCAGTGCTTAATTGTTCTAATAATTTTTTTCTCTCTTACATTCAGTCACAATACCCTGTGTTTCAATTTATGACCATAGCCAAAGGACAAAATTGCTTTTCTGATGACTTGTGTCATATCTCGAGTGCCAGGCAGGACTTTCAGCTCCACATAGCTCATTCAGGAATAGCTCTTCTAGTGGATTTAAGAAAATGGCTGCTGCCTCTATTATGTGTTTCAGCTACATTTTTATCTAAGCTAGTCCATGTTTCTATGTGAATAAACAAGCATAGTGGGAGTGAAAGGATAAAAAATGCAACCATGAATCACATTCTGCAGTGGCATCATCAACATAGTTCCATCAATGTCAAGATGTGGCCCTGTATTTTTTTTCCTTAAGATTAGAATGATCACAATTAAGTGGTTCATCACATGCAATTTCCAACTCTTTTAATGATATCCTGTTCTAGACAGAGTAATTTTTAAGAAAAGTTCAAGCCACTGGTCTTTATAATTTTTCACTGAGTGATAGCATAAGGATATTTCTACTGGACTAATTATTATGAAAACATCTTTTGTCACCTAAGTAAAAAATATTTTGAGTTTATAAAGCAGCTTCCGTCTAAGAATAGGAAAGCATTTCAAGCAGTCAGTCTGCTTAGTGACTATGTCAATAAGTAACTTACACTTAATTTTATTGGCAGGGAGTACTGAGAAAGATTAATGCTTTTATCCTTCAAAGAGATGTTCCTGCACTGGTCCTTGTGTGGGATTTACCAGTAAACGAAGGTGCTCTGATGTGCAGTCCAGCCTCCTCCCTTGCACAAAGTTTGTCTGTTTGGACAAGGTCTGGATAGATTTGGAAAAACAAAACCTGCATGAATGTTTCTCTGAAGTGATAGTTTTGAAACACATGTCCAGATGGCTCAGTCATACAGTGGGTTTTCACAGCTACTGCATGAAGCACTGAACAGTTATGGGGAAAAAAGCACCAGTATCCTGCTTATTTTCTCCAACTTCGCAAATGCTCTGCTTGGAAGGAACTGAGTTCATTTGGAGCCAGCTATCTCAGCTCTGAATGCCAACAGGAGTAAAATTTCCTTATTAATGTACAGAGATTATTAGTTCTGAGCAGTGCTCTCTTTTTGATCTGCAAATTAGCATATTTTTTCTCCTTAAGGAATGATTCATGGTGCTCTTTGGCCCACCCAGGGCTGGTGCTGTTTAGGTGACTAGTTTCTTGGGCAGCCCATCTTACAGGAAAGCAGAATTGCTTCATGAGAAGGAAAGTATGTATGTAGTCAGCACAGTATGACTAAAATGAAAAGACATTCTTTTAATGCACAGTTAGTGATAACTTTGCAGCCCTGCACAAAGTATTTTGCATGATGGATAACTCAGAATGTGCCTGCTCAAATAATTCGGCCCATAACTCTAAAATTCAGCTCAGCAACCAGGGGGTAATTGCTACTTACATGAAACCAAACAGCAAACAAGTATAATTTCCCTTGGAGTATCAAGGGGCCAGAATTTTAGCTGGTGTAAATTGGTGTTTACAGTAGCCAAGGATGTGGCCTATATTGTTGGTTTTTCTTCCTTCCATCATGCTTGCTGATTAACAAATGAAAGTGCGATGAATTAGCAAATGCATTAACCAGGGCTTTCTCTCACAGCCTTGTGAGTCCTTCCTGGCTCCTGCTGGGGTTGGACTGACTTCTCATTCCAGTCACAGGTATTTTCATGAGAACAGACTGTTTTTGTCATAGGCCACAGCTGTGGCTCTGAGAAGAGTGAGAAGATGAGATTAAGAACTTTAGTCACAGCACAGCAGCAGCAGCAGAGGAAACAAAGAAATCACACTATTAAAAACTGCTTTGTTTTTTTTTTTTAAGTCTACGATGAATTGAAAACGCTTTCAACAACTTGTTGACACAGTCTTTGGTCCCTGTCTCTTTTGAGCCCTACCTGCTCAAATCTTCTCCAAAACATTTTGGAGATCAGTATGTTTCTCTCTACCCAAGCAAACAAAACACTTTTGACATCTTGGCTGCTTCCTCCTGTCTCTCCTTTCTAATACTTACGTTGCCTGCTTCCCCGCCATCCATACGAAATCCCACTGATCTGATTGTTTTCCTTCCTAACTTTTCCTTTTATACCTTCCCAGCTTCCTAACACTGTGCTTAAATGTGCAGCTTTAAGAAACACTTGAGCATCAAGGTGTTTAAGTGAACTCACAGCACAAATTGGACTCTGAAGTCTCCTCAGCAACACAGTGTTTTGTTCCTATAGCTGCCCTGGATCCAGCATTTTAGAAAAGTTTTACGTTTAATTATCAGGAAATTGAAGCTGCTGCATAATGTTTCATTTATGGTGAAGAACAGGTTCTCTGGGAAATGTATGATGCCAGTTTTGCAAGTCTTAGAGAAGGAGTTCAAGCACCACAGGAAATTAAATACAGGCATAAACATTCATAAATAGCATTAAGTAACCACCAAGGCTGGGAAATTCACAGTGTAGATTAGTGTGGTATTTTGAAGTCAGTATTTTTGAGCTTTAGTGCTGCAGCACTGTACTAGAAGAGCCAATGCTATTATTCCCATAGCATAGATAGAGAAACCGTGGGTATGGACATGCCAATGAGTTCTTGTGTATCGACAAAGGTATCCCCACAGAGCAGCTGTAAGTAACTGCCCAAATTCAGGATTATGTCCTGTACTATCCCACAATAAGCATAAGATAGCTAAACCCTTTTCCATTTACCGTGACTAAGAGTCTACAATTGGCGGATGTACGTTCATGTCTTAGCCTACTTCATTCATAGTAAATTGTTTTGTCTGTGTTGTGGTGGGCAGGAAGGTCAATTATTGGACTTTTGGGAGAAGTAAAAATTCTCTGAGTGGACCTGTAAGCGATGGTAGGAAGCCTCAGAAATGGAAAAAAAAAAGTGCAGTCTTAAATAATGGGGAAGGTAGTTTAAAGACGGAGACGATCTCAATAAGAAAACTGGATTAAGGTTTTAAGAAACACAGTGATGAGACAGGAGATTACGGGGGATTCCCTAAATGAGGCTTATACAGCTGATTAAATTCTATAAAAGTGGTGTAAAGTCCTGGGGGCATCCCTTCCAAATTCCTCACCAAAATTTCATAGCAATCAAAGACTGTCCACAGCTGATGTGTCTTACAGCAAAACCAGGATGTACTAGCAAAGTGTTACTAGAGATGAGCCAGTGATGAGTATATACCCATGGTGCAGTGATACGACACGGTACAACATACCCACACATTTTCCAGGCCACATGCACAGGGTCTTTTGCTCGATATAGACTCCTCTCCATCTTTGCAGAAGTGCATGAGCTCTATTAACGCTGAGGTTGATGTTCTAGCCTCATCTTGCAAGGTGGGCTTCGCATTTCCCTGAGTATTTCACAGCCTCATTGGCTTCAGGAAAACCACGGAATGGACGTCTGGCTGGGCTGCAACAGCCTTTGCTGTTTGATAAACTTTCCCAGTTTCATGGCTCAGAGAAAAAAAGAAATGTTTCTCTTTTGACTTAACGCAGAGGCATTTGAGGATAATGAGGAGCCTGAATTTCCAGCATTCATCCTCTAATAGTGACAGATTTTAAGGTAATATATGATGGTAGCAATCATTTGACTAAAGCAGTAAGATATGGCTTACTAACTGCAATAATGACTCAGGCTGCATTAGAAAAAATGTTAGGTTGATCAACTCGTCTCATTCTCTGTTTGACTTTTTTAGTTGTTATATTGCTTCTTGAGATGCCAGGCCATGCAGCAAACTATTAGCCTAGCAGGTAGCTGAACTAAAACTGACAGCTAAGACTTGTCCTGCGCCCCGTACAACAGCTGCTGGCCGTGCCAAGGGAAGCTCTCTCTGCCGCACTGCAGAATGGGCCATTGTGCTAAGGTCAGCTGTTTTGCTGTTTTGCTTAACACATTATGTTGCCGAAAATCCATGACTTTTTAAGGCCTTTTTTCTGCAGCCTTTGCTAAGGCCAAGCTCTATGTCAAGGCCAATCCAAGAGTAGGTCCTGATGGGAGTAAGCAACTATTCTTCATGAATAACAATAGCACAATCAGGCCCTAAATGAGATATTCATTTAACCTTTCTCATTTGTCTTCTGTAAATCACCGTCTCTGCGTTGGCATCTCTTCTCCCTAGAGAAAAGGACTGACAAAACAGCATTTTTATTACAGTGAGCAGAAGACAACAGTGGGAGTAAAGAGTCAGGATGCCTTAACATTATATTTCAGACATATTGAGAATGGTCGTTAATAGCCCTGTTTTGTACATCACAGCAGGGAGTCAGGAAGTGACCTTCAAGCAGGGCTAATGGTCAATGCATTGCAAATACAGACTGTTCCTAAGGTAAAGAGGAGTGATTAAGCATCTCACAGCCCCAAATGAAGTTCCCTACTTTCAAAAAGTGATCTGCAACGTCTAAGCAGATGGCAAAGTGCAAAGATGAGCTTGCAGATTGCTTGTATTCTCTTCTCTAGTTATTTGGTTTTGTCCATTGCTGAGGCAAGACACTAAGCTGGTGGATTGATCAGCTGTTCTTTTGCTCCTGTAAGATTATCACGATGCTGCTGCATTGTAATGTGCCCTCCTCTGCTGGATGTGTGTCATTGACACAGGCTGAGGGCAAGTAGCTGGGAGCCTACATGATAGACTTGGGAGGACACCACAGGAGGACTGAATAGCATCACAACCCTTTTCTTATAGCTAATAATGTTTTTTCTCTTGAATGATTTTTTTCTTTTTCTTTTTGAGATGCCTCTGGTTCAGTTTCTTGGAGTGCCATTGTAGGTAAGCTACTCAGTAACCTCTAAATTCAGATGCTCAGATTTTTCAGTACCTCATCTGTTGTCCTGTATCAGTGACGAATTAAGAAGTTTGGTATTAACACTATCTCCTGGTGACTTCTCCAAAGCTGGCAAAGATATTCTTGTATTTCCCATGGCTTTCCATTAGGCACAAGTTCTTTTCCAATGTTCTCTCCCTCTGAAGCACATTTTTTCTGTGCTAAAACAATGTGACTGAAGTATTCTCTGGAGACCCCCTTTGACAAAATTGCCACCTGCAAACAAGCAAAGCTAATGAAAGGGGCAATGCCACCAAATAAATCTTTAGTTCACAGCATGAAGAGAAGGCAGAGTAGAATTCCTCTGGAATTTTCTCAAGTCCCACTGTTTCTAATGATCCAGTGTTCCCTACTTTATATTACAAACACTTCAGAGCTATTTCTAATTTTCAGTCTAGTGCATAAGCCATTTCAAGGATCTTCAGATGTAATCTTATTTGTAGTCAGACCTCTGTGAAATTACCATCTATTTTAAAATGAGAAACAATAAGTTTTCTTTGCAGAAATTATGAATGCTGTCAATCAAGTCAAAAAAAGAGGTGAAGCAGAGATTAATTTTATTTTTCTATAGGTGAAAATGTTTCATTTGTAATGAAAAGGTTCCCTTGTGGTTTTACATGTTGTCATATTTTTTATTGTTGCATTTCTTTAATAAGTGAGTTGATTTGGCACGACAAAGCTTCATTTGCCATTTACTAGCATTTGTTCAACAGCAGTATTAGTTAGGTCCAGAACTGGAAATGTCAGAGCTGTGGCAGATCAGCTCTCCAGATAGGGCATTTGGCTGTGCTCTCAGATTATTATCCCAGCCATAACATCATGTGGTGACACTGGTTTTGGGACTCAAGCTGGTATCTCTACATGGATGGTGTGCTGTGCAGACATCAAAGGTGTCTGTGAGTTGGTGTGGCACTGCGTGGGAGGGTAGGTCCTGCCATAGGTTAGCCAAAATGCCTAGTGGATGGACCCAGATCTTCTAAGTCTCAATGTATTGTTTTTTCCTCAAGACAAATCTGTAAAGATAAGTCTGGTGCTTGCTCATTATTTTCATAATTCGTTTTTTGTTCTCAAGTATGCTGAGAACAGACTCCTGGGGAAAGGACAGGTTGTATTTTTCAGGAACACTGTTGAAATGATAAATCCCTCACTGAAGTGATCTCCATCACAGCAGTCAGGCACGTGCCTCATGCTGGCAAAAAAGGCAGCTTGCCAGCAAATCATCACTGCACACTCTTCACTGTCTGGCGAAATCCTTGAGAACACAAAGTTTTGTGTTGCAACTGAAGTCCCAACTTCTTGGGCTGTTTGAGAGGATGGATTCCAGAATCCAAAATGCCTCTAATGAACATGATTTCATCTCAGTCTTCAGAGCAGTTCTAGCAACTATATAGCCAACTGTCCCCACACCCCTGCTAACCTAAGGGAGAATATTGTAGAAGACAGAGCAAGACTGTCCTCAAAGGTGCACAGTGAAAGAACAAGAGCCAACGGACACAAGTTGCAGCAAGGTGTAGTCCAGATAGATACAAGGACAACATTCTTTACAGGATGGCTAAACACTAGAACAGGTTCCCTGGAGAGACTGTGTAATCTCTGACCTTGAAGATATACAAAACTCAACTGGATGAATCCATAATCATCCTGATCTAGCTTGGAAGTTGGCCTGTTCTCAGCAGAGGTTGAACCATATGACCTCCATGAAAGTCTCTTCAACCTAAGTTGTTTCATGATTATATGATTCTATATGAACTACCTGCATTGAGGCGGACAACCACAGTTAAGCGGTGAATGGGAATGGACACTGAAGGAGAGCCTCTGCCTACATGCAAGACTGCTCCAAGTGGGCATGGCAAGATTTGCAAGCTTGTTATGTCCATTTTGTAGTTATGCTGGTGGTACTGAAATCCCCAGGTCTGTCAGCCATCAACACTCTCTTTTAATACATTCACTCCTCCAAAAATTTCACTTTTTGTGAAAAGTAAGCTGTAGATCATAGAATCATAGAATCATTAAGGTTGGAAGAGACCTCTAAGATCATCGAGTCCAACCGTCAACCCAACACCACCATGCCCACTAAGCCATGTCCCTAAGCGATGATTGGATGAATGCCCCAACACAGGCAAAGCAATACAGCTTTTCCTCCCAAGTTAGCATTTTGCACTTCTCATTTTAGTAGAAAAAAGTGACAACACTCCTAGCTGCAATGCAGTTCTTATCTGTATTTAAGGGCTATACATCATTGTCACAGAAGCCATGTGCATTTACTTACTGATTTTTCTTTCTTTTTTTGACTGTTATTTTTAGCTATAGTGAACTATTGCCAAATTGTGAGAACAGGAATCTGTCACAGAGGCCAAGTGACTTCTTGATTTTGTAAGAGAAAATGTTTTGCTCTTGACCCTTCTCTGATAGTGTCATTTTACAGTGAGCCTCAGGCACCAGCCAGCCAGTTGTGAGACTAGAGAGTAGCTGGCCTCTCTTATCTTGGTTACTCTGGATTATGGAGGCATGACTCAGAGCATATACAGGACTAAGAAAGTGGTTTTCCAAGTTGACAATGAGAAAAGATGGAGAACAGGCTTTCCCACCAGCAGGCATTAATTTGATGTCCTAGGGTTACATGCACTGTGTGAACTGCTGTCCTGTGCAGTCTTTAAGTGCTCTTCATTTCAAAGTCCCACTAGCAATTAGTAAACAGCCCTTAGGGACAGTCCAGTGGGTAGAGATGGGGGAATACCATCCTGATTTAATCACACACGGAGTCATATATTCTTTGAAAGCTTGTTTGTCAGATTCTCTGATTTTGATATTCTGGTTTTCCATACAAAATAATGTCCTGAAAGGAGAAATTATTCAATTATACGTAAAGGCTAATTCACAAAATTGAAGTCTTTGTAAAATGAGAAGGAACAGCGGCTGAAAACCGACGTTTCAGTGGATGGTGTGAGCTTTTGGAGGGATTATGAATATGAGTTCCAGTGAGTGCAACTGAGTCAACTAGTTTAACCACAAGGCTAAATGCTCTCCTGAGATACACCATGATCTAGCAAAGCATTTAAGCACAGACTTAAATCAAACATCGTTGAGCTCAATATATGAACGTGCTGAATTTTGGTACTATCGCTTATGTGGTTAAGCATGATTAAAATTGGTCAAAATAAGGAATTTCCATTCCACTGGTGATTACAGGTTTTCAACCTTTTTTTTTTTTTTTTTTTTTGTTTCTGAATTGAAAGACAGGCTAGAAGAAACAAATGGAAGATAAATGGCTTAATTTTCAGAGCATCTTCATTTTTATTAATTCAGCTGGGACTATGAGGCATCAGCATTCAGCAGATTTTAAGAAAAGGTTCAAAATGCTTAGTATCTTTCAGTTTGTAAAGCATTTTTCATCTTCTCCACACTTTGTGAGTAAGTGAATATTTCATGAGACATGGGAAAACAGAACAAGAAAATTTAAAGAAAGGGGGAAGTGCCACTTTCACTCTAGGAAGTTCCATCCCATAAAAATAACATTGGATTTGACAAGATACTTCACAGTGGAAAAAATGTAGATGCTTTCCCGACATTTTACTTTGAAACTCAGATTCCATAGTGGAACACTTCCAGTCAGAGTGGAAATTTAATATCCACAATTAGGCAGACAGAAAGAGTACAGACCTCACTGAAAAGAATTTGTTGGTGAATCGTAGCAGAAAAGTTCAATCTAGTTTTTCTTACCTTGCTAACTGTCATTGAGAAAGAAATACTACAGTATTTGGAGCTACAGAAACACATACATTTGCCGAGCATTCTGTTCTAAACTGTGTGGCTTGCATCTACGGGTGCAAAGAAAACACAGTTTTTAAAATCCCTTCCTTCCTTCCTTCCTTCCTTCCTTCCTTCCTTCCTTCCTTCCTTCCTTCCTTCCTTCCTTCCTAATTGTAGCTCACTTTATCACAACAGTAAAAGGCAGTCTTGCCAGATCCCAGTGAAGATGCTAGTTTAGTTAGCTGCTGAACAAGGAATACAGGACTTGCCAGACCGCACCAGATTGCTCAGCCAGCACTTCTAATCACGTCCTTCAGCCTGCCAATACTGCACCCATGTAGGACAGAGTAATGAAGTGTGAGATTAATCCCCACACAATGTAATGCCATCTGACAGTGGCAGGATGTTATTCACTGCCTCAAACCTTCAGATCAGCAGAGGGCAGGGACAGCAGAGCTCCAACTTGTGTTTCAGCACAGACAACTTTTACACGAGTAAAACAATATATAACATTGACACTGGCTTCTGACCTCAGTGTGTTTTACCAGATCTGAGCAGTGCTTTCATGGTGGTCACAGTAATAGCATTCAGGCAGCATGAACAGAATTTTAATTCCCACTGGTTTAAGTGCATATATAGTTATTTAAATGAATATTTGTTTGACTGTTGCTTTTAATTCTGGTTTGAGGAAAACAAAAGCAGGTTTTAGGGGCGAAGGATGACATTCCCTGTGTTGAAGTGAAGAGGAGTTACTTCTGGTGGAAAGTTAAGCTAGAGCGTGATCAGGCACTCTGAGATATGGCTGTTCCTCCTCTTCTGAGGGTGGCTACGCTGAGCCAGGGTGGGTGGTCCACTTCTCTGCAAGCTGATTTCTGCAGCTGTGTAGGAGTGTGCTGCATTGAGGAGGTACCCAGCAACATTTCTGGTGACAAGAACAAACACTGCGGGTTTCATCACAATATTCCAGTATTTTTGAGTTCCTGTAGAGAAATCAATCTTTTTGGTAAGGAAAATCTTTTTCTTTCTTTATTGTTTTGTAAAAACTTTGAGTGTGATGATTATCCCTCATTTTCTGAGTGGCTCTGAATATGAATCATAGCCCACAGGAATCATTTAATAAAGAGAAACTGCTAAGCAGGCCTAATCACAACCCTCTGATATAGAGGGATGGTCTGTATTTATACTGAACCATGTATAAATGGTCTCTGTCCCAGTTGGTGCAATCCCAACCATTCCAGTCTGATGGCAGGACGAACAGTAACAACACTAGCAGAGCCATGTCACTTGGGCCCGAGCCCTGGGTACAGCTCTTTGTATTTATAGCACATGAATGATGAACATAAATTATTCTTTGTACACAATTTTATTTAGTACAAAAAATGTTTTAGTTCTGAGTAGGCCTGGAAAAACTACAGTTCTGTCTCATTTCTTGACAGAAAATCACTTCTTTGGTTTTGCCAAGCTGTGGTCCTTTGCGTGTGGAGGTGACGACACAAAGAGGCTTTGTGGAACTGGGATTCCACCAAGCAGAAAGTTCCCCGAATGTGAAGTATTTAGTAACCTAACAAACCTGTGGTTTGTTAGTGAGAGAGTCAACAGATACCTTGAAAAAGCATCTCCTGTAGAGAGGCAAGCACTGCCTGTGTTTGCTGCGAATGAACGGAGCCAATAAATGATATTGTCAGACCACAGTGCCATTTGCTTCATAAAACTTTGCAGCAAAACATTAGCTAACAGTAGGAGAGGAGAGATTCTGGGAAAGAGGAAGAGTTATTAATGGACTTAACCAATGTGACTGCAAATTCTTGTTGAAGCTATGAAGAAAGCCATCATTCAAAACCATGGCTGCATCTAGCTATATAGCTAGATGCATCTAGCTATATATGTCTGTCCAGAAGATATCTAGCTGTATGCCCTGCCCCTGCTGCAAAGGATGACCAATGATGATAGGTATGTGAATGCTTCCAGTGATGGTTGTTGCTGGCAAATATGCTCAATGGACACTATCTCCCATCATTAGCCTCCTTGCACGCCCTTCCTGTCAGTTTATACTGGTGTAGCCAACCACTGCCAGTTCCTTCTCCACCTTCAGGCATTGATCAGAGTTTCAATTTCCATCTCTACCTTCCCTCGGTGCTTCTGTCCAGCTGTGCCAAGAAGTGTGAGCACTGCCCTGGATCCCAGGGTTTTGCATTTTTTAAAACTTCATATCTGCTGCTTTGATGCAACTTGTTTCCCTTGCAGGGTGATATCTCTGGAGATTTGTAGTTAGTAAGGAGTTTATGCTGAGGAAATGAAACAAAGAGGCAGTGAGGCTGCATAGAAAGACATAACAGGTTGCATGTGTTGACAAGAACTCTGACGGAGCTGTTTCACTGGGGTCTAATATGGAAGTAGTCTTTCTAGGTTAAAGTCACAAAGATAGATAAAATCCCACTTATCACCCCAAGCCTTTATCTGGGCCATTTCTTGGCCGTGACAAGAAACGTGCTCCTCTCCTTTATGATGCACAAAAGCCCAATGGGTTTCAGTTTCATGATCCTCCTCGTGCAAAGATGTATAAAACTTTCTGAGTAGAGTCTGCACTTACTAAGCCATGACTGTTCAAAGGCTTTAAGAGGGCCGATCTGCACAAATATCACTGGGGCTGTGTCAGATCAGCTCAAGATCTGCTGCTAGGGAAGCATCACACGTTAGTCACGCCTTCCAAGTCGTATCACCAGCCTCCACTGAAATAGCAATTTCAGACTACCCCATAGACAGCAGAGGAAGAAAGGACAGAGCCAACAATCCTTGTATGACCCTAAGATGAGGGTATGGGTTAATGAAGAGATGGAAAATGTAGATCACTTTTTACTCCAATGCCCAAAATACACAGACAACTATTTTCTCAAGTGACTAGGAATAGTATAAAGACTTTCCAATAAAGTAGGATGAGGAAAAATAGTCTGCATGAGCTGGTGAAGAATAAGGGGACTATTAGTGATGTAATAACCTAACAGCATGTAATAACTGCTCCTAATCAGAAATGGGTCACCGTAGAGATGGTACAGAAGCAGAACCCCACAATGTGTTAGGGCTCTGCCAAGCCACCCTAACTGTATCCACACAGAAAGCCAGTTTCTGCCATTTTAAGTTCATTGCAATTTCTGTCACTAAAATCCAAGCTGCTTTTGTTGTTTTTGAAGAGGAGGGAGTCTGTATGCCTGTGTATACATGTGAGGAAATTAAAAAATGACAATACATTTGCTCCTTTTGAGGCTGACACAAGCTAAGGGAGATAAAAATAAGCAAGTGAAATGAGCCCAAGGATAAGGAGTGCAGAGGAATTGCTTATCACCACATCCAATTCCTGCAGTTTGGCCTTAAAGTGAAATGCAGCTTTTGAGGAAGAAAGATGAAGAGCAGAACCACATCAACTGGAATAAGCAGAAACAGCTTTTCACTGTTTCCTTGGGGGAGATTCAACAGCTCCAAGTGGGTTTTAGATCTTGTGATATTATCATTCGTCTTCGGCCTTCCCTCACACTACACGGTCAGTTTTGCTGAACTGCACTGCCTGAAAAGTGTTTTTCTTCCTTGACGTGGGACCAGCAGGTGAGGGACATTTCAGGAGTTCTGTTAGTAAAATGCAGCTGCTGCATTTTACTAATCCATCTGAGATTATTGCTCTAGTCCAGATAATGGAAACTACTTCTTTCCTACTATAAGTCCCCCCCTTTCCTATAGAACTAGCTACCAATTCTGAACTAGTTCTCTCTTTATTTTCAAGAAAAGAGAGCACCGGGCTCACGGGGAGCTATTTAACCAGATAAGGACTTTCTCTGGGGCTTGTAATTCTTCCTAGGGAAATGGACCATTGCTTCTTTCTGACAGAGGAATTAATCACTGAGCTTTATTAGCAAGTGAGAAAACACACGTATTTTCAGATGTAGTCTTCATAGCTTTGTGCGTTTATCAAAAGACTAATGAGGAAACATTATAGAACTCTGATTCCCTTATACCACTTCATTTGCATGAAAAAGACATCTAACCTGGTGGAAATTACTCCCAGGGAATGCCCCAGCACAAGATAACTTTCTGCTCATTACAGTAATGCCAGAAAATCTTCCCTGCAGCATTTTTTGCTACCCCGGGGTGTTACAGTGCAGAGGCTGAGGCCATGTTTCGCCTGTTCTTGGCCACCTTTGTGCTAACTAGAACAACTTTAAGGCTGCTTTTGTCTTGCACAGGGAGCCACACAAAGAAGCATCCTTACTCCTATCTCTTTCTTGGGTGAAACAGAGCATCAAGGATGCAGAGAAGCACAATCATGCTTTTACTTCTACATTTCTGGAGAAGAACGGAAAGGAAAATGAGACAAGCTACCTCTGAAAAACCTTGTGGGGCAATGCCAACAGATAAACTGTCATTAAGTGCGAGACACAGTTCTGCATTATTGAAGCCTGAGGTTTTAATTGTACCCAAGGGAATTTTATATTTATTCCCTCTGAAATTCAGACAGGTGGAGCACCATAGGATTCCTTGGCATTCCCAGTGGCAGCACTGGAGATAACTCAAATTGTAATACTCCACCCCACTCCTGGGACTTCCAAAAATACAGCAATGGATGTACAGACAAAACAGACGCCTGTGAGATTTTGGCAGAAACTGGTTTGAACAGAGCATCTCTGGGGAGCATGAGGAAACAAGGCATTCATTCCACTCTGCTAAGTCATGGATCACTCACAATCTGACCAAAGAGAGGTTTCCTTCAAAGAGGAAACTGTCGCAGAGCAAGTAGCATCGTTTTGGATACTCCTGCTGGCTAGTCCTTCTGGTCCCTCTGCTCTTGGACATCACTTCTCTTTTAGAAAGTGTACTTCTGGCAGCAATTCCCTTCACACCCCAAGAGTCCCTCCTAACATGGGCTCTGCAGAGCACAAAGGAAAGCAGTGTAGGGGGGAGGCATGGCATGGCTCTGCTGAAGTTGTAGCTCTTTTCCATACTGAGAAACAAGGCCAGGTTTCTCTCCAGAACATATTTAGCCAAACATTTCCACTCTATGGAGCTACAGCCCTGTGATACAAAGTGCTGAGGATGCGCTTGAAGGATGTTGAGCTTGGTGCAGAAACTTCTTTTCTTCTGACTTCAGTGGGGGAAATATGCTCAGTATTTATACCCTACTCCCTTTTAACCAATGGAGACAAATTCTTCCAGAAGTTCACGCTATTCTGGGCTTCTAAGAAGAACCAGGTGCAAAGACTTTAAACACTTCTTCAGCCAAAAAGGGTTTTTGAGTATCAGCTAAAGGTGCCATACCCGTAGTAAAAATGGTACATAGCTGTCATAGTCAAAAGGAAGGACCTGTCTCTTCAGAGGAAGAACAGGTCCACAAGAATGTGTTATTCAGCTTCAGCAATTGGTAGTCCAGGGAAAGTCCAGTGAAAACTCAGTAGCAAGATACCTCCTATGGAGAGGGGATGCAGGTACAAACTTCAGTATGGAAGTGTACCCAGCTCTTCAATAATGTAATGGCATTTGCTGCTTGGTGGCATGGCCTAAAACGTATGAACAGAGTATTGTGATTTCTCCCTTTCTACACCTAACATGCCTGCATTCAGCGACAAGCTCATCTTTCCTTTTGTGAGAATTATTTAACATCCTAACCCAACTCCCAGCCTTCCAACAGATCATTTTGAAGATTTTGGGGAAAAAATTGCTAGTGAGATCACATTTTCAAAACAAATGATCCAAATTTCTCCGCAGCTGGCTGGTTCCCTTCTAGTTCTAGTGGTTATTACATTTTAGAAATTTACTGTATAAAGTGCAAATTATTACAGTTTGGCTCATGAAGCTATGGGATGAGGAGCAGTCTGCAGAGTTTGAGGGGCTTGTTTGTACTTTGCCAGCTGCAGCCATTTGAGCTGGAACTGTTGTTGCTGTTAGTCAGGAAGTTAATTGCTGGGACATGAAACTGAGGTAGCATGTCTTATTGCAGCTCTCCTCTGAGATTACTGAGAAACAACTGAGTGGAAGAGAGTCTTAATGGCAATCTAGCATGGACCATTTCCCCAGACCTGCAATTTCTTGCTGAAGATTTATATTTTTAATTCTTTTAATGAAGGTTGTCCTAGAGGTCAAGAAATTCCTAACTGACACTGGCAAGCAGGATTATACATTAAACAGCACCTCCAGCTATGTGCTGGCAGAGAGGCTTTTGGGGCAGAAGTTCTGGGGGTATCTCACTCATTGCAAACCCCTTGCAGCACTTTGAGGTCAGGTTTTGTAGAGAGAAGCAACAAGCTCAAAACTGCTCTTTTAAACTAAACAAAGTAATCAGTTACAGTCCCCAATTTCATCTTCTGATTGAACTTGTTTGAGGAAAGAAATCGTATTTGTAGGCTTTTTAAGTTGAATTTTCTGCCAGCAGCACTATATGACTGGATTGCACACATATGGAAATGAGTTCTTATCTGTCCCAACACACTCCTGATGGAGTTAGCTCTGAAGGACCTAACGGAGGCAGTGCTGGTGTCTGGACAATTTTCTTCATAGGTGCTTAAAGTTCTATTTGTTAAATGTATGTGGTATGTCTAGAGAAGATAGGTGCAATGCTGGTCCCAACACATATCAGCCCTAGCCCAGGTCCACCGGAGGATAATTTCCTTGATGTGTCACTGTATGAAGGCCCACCTGCCTTCATTCCCACCTCACTGCCATTCCAAGGGGGGAGGAGGCTGTGACAGGGAAAGGCTGTGTTTCACACAAATTAGAGGCATCCTTTTTCCGCATAGGTCCTGAAGCCTCTTCTCCCAACCTTAGGCATGTGATAGTGAAAAGAGATTCCTAGAAAAGCACCTAATCTCCAGCACACTCTTCTATCTGCTCCAACAGCCACTGCTACCTGAAGTGCTTCCCCCAGCCCAGGGCCACATACCTCAGGGAGCGAATGAAGCAGCTCGTGTAAAAGCTCAGGCTCTGATTTGAGTGGCTGGAGCTAATGAAGGAGTTCCTGCTTCTCACTGTTATCTATGCATCAGAACCCCTTGCATGGCTTTAGCCTCTGGCCCTGGTGGGTACAAGCATCTGGGCCTGCTGAAGTGGGCTGCGGCAAGACCATGGGGGTAGCAGTGGCTATACCTGTTCTGCCCTAGCAGAGAAGCCATTGCCATGGCGTGAAGCTTCATGACCCATTCACAGCTTTAGTGCCATCAGCATTTCTCTTGTTTTTCTTCTAAAATGATTAAGTGGTCCTAGAAATAGATTACTGTTTGAAGCCATTTCTGAGCATTTAATTTGTCCAGACTTCTATGCCGCTGGCTATGATTTTCTTTGAATAAACAGAATCTGTCTGCCAGGAAACCTGACTAATAGGGATTTTTTAAGAGCAGGAATACAGCACAGAGCATCTGCAGGCAGTGGGAGAAATTTTATTAAGTGTGAGTATGTGCAAGGAACTCACAACTTACTTAGTTTTACCTGCTGAGGACTAAACTACGCAGAATGTGACATGGAATGAAACTACATTGGTGGAACACTGAAACTTATTGACCGGAAAGCAGACATTTGGGGAAATATTGACCTTAAGCAGCTGTCCACAGGGATGTTTGGAACTTTAAAGAAATCACTTCTTTTCTACCTTAGTAGCAGTGTATGTTCTTATCCAGAGAGATGAATGCTGTCCAGAGAGAAGCACTCTCCAAAGTATCATACTATCCATTCACTACCTGTGACTGACTTTTGTAAAAGGGCACTGTGTGAGCGTTTCCTAGCACATGTTGAACCCTTGGTCTTTCAATGTCTTTAAAACTTTCCAGTTATTCTGAGCAAGTGGCAATTGCTTATGTCAGTTTAAAAGTCTAAAAATACCAGCTTCCTTCCCCTTCTGATTGTATTAGCAATGGTGTGAGCCACAGCAGCTGGCTTCGGGGCAGGCTGCGATCAGATCTGACAGGGTCTGAAGTTCTGACATTCCTCAGTATGGTACTAAGCATCATTCACAGCACTAAGGTCAGAGTTTCCATCAGGACTGAGACTAGGGGAGAGCTGAAATTCTGGGTTTCCCATTCTGGAATACTTACGTGGGAAGGTTGAGGGCTGAGCCAGCTCAGCAAGAGTGTGCCTATTTAGGGTTTTAATTAATACAGTATTAAAGATGGGTTTTCATCGGGTTTGGGTGCACACACTAACTAAGTAAATAGTAATTCTGTAATTTGCTGTAGGGATTTTTCTTGTGTTTGTTTTAGGTATGGTACATTCAGAGCAATCTTCCTGAGGAGATCCTGTGAGCCCACATACTGCCATCTGGGGAATCCTGGCATCGCACTTTCTTCAACGATCACTGCAAACACTCTTAGGGGAAGAACTTGCCCCTAGTTCCTCTTTTGCAACCCTCCAGGAGATAGATAAACTAAATTTGATCAACAATACAATGCAATCCTGAGCAGAAATTTTATCCTAAAAAGGACAGCTGGAAACTTTATGACATTCAGTAGGGACTTTGCTGTATTATTTTATGTAGAAGGTAGTTTGGGGAGTTAAGTGCTTTAAATGGCTGAGTTATGGTGACTGGCTTCCATGTTACCCTCCACAGGCTGTGCTAGAAGAAAGGTCCTCTGAAAGACAACTTGGAGAGCCTGAGCTGGCCTTTTGCTCTCTGTTTCTTACACCCACCATTTCTGTTGGCTCATACATTGCTGAGGAAGAGCAGCCCTTGTGGTGCTATGGGTGAAAAAGCTGCCTCAGAGGTTCCCCCGAGCCCAAGGTGTTCCTCAGCCTCTGCGACTGCGGCAGTGTCTGGGGACACCAGCTCTGCCCTCCCTCGCTGAGTGCAGAACCACTCACAATTTCAGGGATCGTTTTTCTAACAGGGCTTGGAAAGATAGCAATGTAGGAAGCAGGCACTTCAGAAGTGAACAGTATTACTGGTAATTACTATAAGCCACCAACCTCAAATTTTCACAACCCAAGAGCAAAATAGTGGGAATTACATCTGAAAAAGGCTTAATCGTGCAGAAATGGCACATAGATTGGCATCATGAAGAAAGGAGAATTGAGAAAGCTGCATAATTTCAAGATAGTGAAAAATGTCACTTATCTAATTCAGAACAATTGAACAATCACTGGTTTACAGTCTTCTAGAGCAAAAAAAAAAAGTCAAAGCAAAAGCAAGCTGATCTGCTGCAAGAAAGAACACCTCCCAGTCAAAACATTCAATTGCACTGATGATGTTGCTGTTAACTTAGCAGTATATTGCTTTTTCTAAATTATATGAAATGTAAATGAAAGTTGTAGACCAAAGGAGGCATGTGTTGACTGGGTGAGCATGCTGTGTTTCAATTACATCTTTGTTAATCATAGTTAGAGGTGTTAGCTAAATAAGGTGGCATTATCTCCTCCTTAACTGAATGGCTGGCAAATGCAT
>NW_008824283.1:2534909-2539751 GCF_000699105.1 Pygoscelis adeliae | reverse complement strand
GAAACTGAAGCAAAACAAGTGCAAGATGCCTGAATAATTCCCACTGAACTTTCTAGGGGGACTAGCCCCAGCACTGACAATAGGCTTCTCTCTCCTCTTTTCTATTCAAATTCATTGAACAGAGGTACAGTGGGAAATAATTTCAGGAGCTGAAGATGCCTCTGGAATGAGTTAAGCAATTTCTGTTTTATATAATTTCTTACAAATCCAAATATTCAGGGACCACCACAAAGTAAAGTCATGGAGATACTGATCTATCACAAGTCCACACTGCGTTTATCCCAGCCCACTGAAACCTCTGCAAGCTTTTCTTCCCATATCACTTAGTGTCAGGCCAGACCCACTGCAAGTAACAGCTGAGAGGACTCAAACAGAGCACAGAAACAGCAATGTTTCAGGTTGCCATTTGATGGCAAGGTTATTATTGCTTATAAATGCCTACAAGAATAATCCTTGATGCATACTTACCCAGGCTGTGCAGGTCTGAGGTACGCTGCCAGGCCATCTTCTGAGGTACAGTAAGGGAACTACTATGCTTTTCAGTCAAGAAGGGAAAGGCTGAAGGGTAGTAGGGATCAGGCAGAAATCGAGGCTGAATGTATCATAATCACTGCTTATGATAAAATCAGTTGGATTGGCAATATGGGCACCTGGCAGGAGAATGTACCTGATACTGCACATAGATACATGGTACCATTTAATGAACATATCTGCTTCCTTTGTCAGTCTGTAAGTAGTGATACCATTTTGCTAATTGCCATGAAAAGCCTAAGAAGGTAGGAACTATAGGAAATGAGACTGATGATCCATCTGCTAGGCCTTTGAGAGTAGCTGTTCCACGTACAACAAAAGGACATTGCAGCCTCATGAGGGAATTTCTTCCCTTGCTTTAAGCCGTTATGCCTTGTCCAGTCAAGAATGAGGAGCTGGAGTTGCTTCTGTCCCATGAAGAAGACAAACATAGTTAAGTGGCAGAAGTGGGGGAGAAATGAGAGCACAGGAGAGGAGAGATGGTTTGGGGAAAATGTGACTTTATGGGGGAAATTAGGCAGTAAAACTTCACTTCTCATTGTTGGATGAGACAACCTGTAAACTGCATTTGCGTACAAACCCTTCACTGCCAAAAGCAGCTTGCTATGGTAAGAGACTGAATCACTGCTGTTGCTGACACTGAAAGGAGGGGCTCCCCATATGCTCACTTTATATTATTAGCTCCAGCATACGAATGTGACAGGTCTAGGAGGGAATAGAGAAAACACAATGAACTTCAAAGGTCCTGGCATGATGGCATTTAGGGACTATAGCAGCCAGCATAAGACTGATGTTCCTCTGTGGCTGATACATATTGGAATCCAAATTAGACCCAAACCAGTTCTCCAATAAGGGAGCTATAGGAATAGCTAATAGCCTCCCCCTGGCAGCTGTAATAAACATATACAGAAGATATAATCCTGAATAAATATAAAAATAACATTTTTGTGGCTTTTAAAATGCGTCTTTTGCAATCTCCTAACACAGGACTGGTGAATCATCATGTCATGCTGTCATTTGTGGAAGCGCAACAGATGGAGGAGCAGTCATCAGTGATCCATCAGAAACCATCTCAGGGCTGAAACTGGTGTCATGGGGCACCCTCAGAGAGAGAACTGTGATGGAAGACAGCTTCTGGAGACAGTCTGCAGGAGCCCTGGATCACAGTGTCTGTGATGGGTGCATATATTTTATATGAAACTACTGGAAGCAATGTTACCAGATTATTCATAAAGGTGCCAAAAGCAAGGCAATACCACAGCCACTATTGTCTGATGGACATTAAATCAGCCATCTTATGTTTATGCATTACAATACAATCCTTAATTACTTGATTGCATACTATGTTGATGGAGGACCTGTCTCAACCACTGCCAGGGTGAACTTTGTGGGATAAATCAGCTGCGTAGCAAAGCAGTGTTGTGTGCAAGACTCTGCCTTCTTGCTGGAGGTACAGAAAGTCATGGACTGAGTCAGTGATCTGCCTGAAAGGACAGAAGGGATAGCTGCTGAGCAAGTCACCTGAAATCAAACACCCCAGAGGTGGTTGTTAATTGTGTCACTAATTTTGTGGTAACTGTGATATTGTGGAACTTAGGGACATGGTTTAGTGGGCATGGTGTTGTTGGGTTGACGGTTGGACTCGATGATCTTGGAGGTCTCTTCCAACCTTAATGATTCTATGATTCTATGATTCTAATATACGGCACCAGGACATGTTTTGTAGCAGTACTGGCAAAGTACAACTGCAGTGAATGCTGATTAGTGTTATGCCGTGAACAAATGAAGTGTTATTGTTACAGTGGTGAGTATGGGAGAAAATTGTGCTGAAGACATCCCAAAAATGTGCATCCTGACGACCACACTCTTTTTTGATTTTTTGTCTGAGCAATAGGAATTGTGCCAAATTCAGCTGGAAGGTTGTTTTGCAAATAAACACGAGTGACGTGAAGCTCCCAGATTAGTATCATTAGTGACGTTAAAAAAAAAGTTCTTAAAAGCTACATATTATATTTATTGAATCATACCACAGAGAGGAAAAAAGTCCCTTAGAATTTGATTGTGTTGTCCCTCCTGTGTGAATAGCTGGGAAAAGGCCATCCTATTTGTTATTTTTATTATAAAGCTATACAGAACAGGTATTACATTTCATTGCCATCTTCAGGGAGCTGAATCTGTAGGGTAATTTGGGCCTAAACTTATCCAGTTGCTTCCTCTGCCCCACAAAGAGGAAGACTAAGGCAGTCAATTGAAGTGGCTAACTAGGAGCCTGAACATTTTCTGCTAAGTCTACTGGCAGGAAGAGGCGGGAATCTGCCACGTGCCTGACACAGAAAGGAGGAACGGGATGTATGTTGCAGTTCCCCAGGAGACTTGTTACTAGTAAGTAATTCTGTCCATGCGAAGGACCCTACAGTCATAAAAGCACAAGTGAAAATCCACTGCTGGTATCATGGAACAGGGTTGTCCCACGCCTCTAAGCCCAGCTGTGCTGACCCTGCTAAGCACAGGGCTTGATCTGGTCCTTGTGGTTCTCCAGCCCTGTATGCCCTGCCTTCATTCCCCAATATGACCTCCATCTTGCTGAGTCTAGATGCCTTGCAGAGGGATCTAGATAGCTTGGAGCATTGAGCAATGATTAATGGGATGAAATTTAACAAGTCCAAATGCTGGATTCTGGACCTGGGACAGAATAATGCCAGACACAGGTATAAACTGGGAGAGGAGTGGCTGGAGAGCAGCCCTGCAGAAAGGGATCTGGGGGTGCTGGTCAACAGCAGGCTTGGTATGAGTCAGCGGTGTCCCCTGGCAGCCGAGACGGCAACCCGCATCCTGGGGTGCATCAAACACAGCATGCCCAGCCGGTCAAAAGAGGTGATTATCCCGCTGTATTCAGCATTGGTGCAACCTCACCTTGAATACTGTGTGCGGTTTTGGGCCCCACAATTTAAGAAGGATTTAAGGTCCTTGAATGTGTCCAGAGGAGAGCAACAAAGCTGGTGAAAGGGCTGGAAGGCATGTCCTATGAGGAGCGGCTAAGGACTTCTGGCTTGTCTAGTTTGGGGAGAAGGAGGCTGAGGGGTGACCTCATCACTCTCTACAGCTTCCTGAGGAGGGGAAGGGGAGAGGGAGGTGCTGGGCTCTTCTGCCTGGTATCCAGTGATAGGACATGTGGGAACGGTTCAAAGCTGCACCAGGGGAGGTTTAGACTGGACATTGGGAAGCATTTCTTTACCGAGGGGGTGGTCAAACACTGGAACAGGCTTCCTAGAGAGGTGGTTGATGCCCCAAGCCTGTCGGTGTTTAAGAGGCATTTGGACAATGCCCTCACTAACGTGCTTTAACTTTCGGTCAGCCCTGAATTGGTCAGGCAGTTGCACTGGATGATCGTTGTAGGTCCCTTCCAACTGAAATAGTCTAGTCTAGTCTAGTCTAAGAGTTCTTTGATTTTCAAATGCAGTAGAAGTGTTTTGGTATGTCAGCTCTCCTATGACTAAAGATCCTCCTCCTTTTTTTTTAATTTTTAAGCATTCATAAGGGTCTGCAGTTCTGGCTCACAAGAGCACGTTGTATGTATGATTTCATTTTTATTATGGTTTCCCCTAAAAAAAACCGTACAGCTAAAGAGAACTCCACTGCACTTTTGAAATAAATGGAAAGGCAATCCCTTTGATTTGCAGATACTAGCAAAATCAAGACAAGACAGACTTGGAAAAGCCAGTTCAAAACTGGAAATAGAAAAGAAAGGAAAGGCTAGAGGGAAAGAAGTAGAATAGTCAGAGCAATTTGTCTTTAAATTTTGCTTTTTTTAGTGGAGAAAGAGAAAGGACTTGTATTACATTAAACTTGCCAAATTCTGGTAAGGCTTAAAATAGTTGCAGAGATGGTTATACTGGTAAAAGCAAAACCCTTCAGAGGATCTAATAAGTTAATTTTCTTGTCAGAATTAGGAAATAATCAGCTGAAGAGAATCAGTGGAGACAATCACAACAGAGAAGGGGGAAAAATCTGTTCAGTGACATGTCAGTTACCCTCAGGGTACTCGGCGCCCTGAGCTGAAAAACAGGGACGGCGAGCAGGATGAACCCCCCATAATCCAAGAGGAAGCGGTCAACGACCTGCTACGTCATCTGGATACTCACAAGTCTATGGGGCCAGATGGGATCCACCCGAGAGTGCTGAGGGAGCTGGCGGAGGAGCTAGCCAAGCTGCTCTCCATCATCTATCAGCAGTCTTGGTTAACGGGAGAGGTCCCGGATGACTGGAGGCTGGCCAATGTGATGCCCATCTACAAGAAGGGCTGGAAGGAGG
>NW_008824283.1:2528616-2534522 GCF_000699105.1 Pygoscelis adeliae | reverse complement strand
CAGTACCCCCAAGTCCTTCTCGGCAGGGCTGCTCTCAATCCCTTCATCCCCAGCCTGTAGTGATACCGGGGGTTGCCCCGACCCAGGTGCAGGACCTTGCACTTGGCCTTGTTGAACCTCAGGAGGTTCACACGGGCCCACTTCTCGAGCTTGTCCAGGTCCCTCTGGATGGCATCCCGTCCCTCTGGCGTGTCGACCGCACCACTCAGCTTGGTGTCATCTGCAAACTTGCTGAGGGTGCACTTGATCCCACTGTCTATGTCATTGATTAAGATATTAAACAGTACCGGTCCCAATACAGACCCCTGCGGGAGGCCAGTCCCTTAACTCAGGAAATTAATCAAAAGGGACAAGTAGTGTAGTTGCCTGGGTCTCAGTTTAACAAGGTATTTAAGTTTATGCTTAAATTTAGGTATGTAAACTGGCTCAATAATTTAGTAGATGACCTCAGCAGAGCCTTTCTGAGTTATTCTATGATTAATCTCAGCAATATTAACTTTTTGATGATTAAGGACACATTTATGCCAACTATGTAACTAAATTGGATTCTAGGGTCCACAGCAGCAGCAAACTGTATAATTTTCAGTGTTTATGAAAGAGAAATGGCTAGGCCCTGAAGAGTTAATACATCTATTTTGCTTCTTGCTTGCACTGAAGGCGAGATCAGCAGTATATTTATTACACTCCCCAGACAGACAGCAACAACCTTTTGCAAGAAGTTCCCTCGCCGGCTGCTTGAGGACAAGTTAACTCCTACTTCAACTCTGTTACCTTTGAGGATGTTTTCCCCGCAGTGACTTTGATGTTTAGTGGACAAAGTAGAGTGGAATCGGGAGAGAAAAAAAAAAAAGTATCCATTTGACCTGCACTGCTTGATGCTGCTGTGATAAAATGTAGCTTATTTTTTAACATATTTTGGGAAGATCCATCCAATCTAACTTGAGTCTAAACTACAAAGTTATCTCAGCTTCCCTGTAGCAAGTGGCAAGAGACAGGATATTCAGCCTATCCCAAAATAAACCCATAATGTAGAATAAATTTCTCTTCCCCTCTACTGACCCAATGACTGTCTACTATCTCACTAAGTAACGTCAGAGGATATGGAGTTGACTTTCTGACAAGGAAGGGCCTTTTGTTTTGCTCTGTTGTTGTCGTCATTTTCTGGTTTAAAAAAAAAAAATCCAAAGCTTTAAGATTGTTTTATTTTATTAAAGTTTAGCTGATGAGTTGCAGTTTCTTTGATATTGCTCCAGGTCATTGTTTCTGAGGAGTAATGGTTTGGGTGTAGAGTGTCTTTGAGATATTCTACAGAAACCCATTTTCTGTAGCAACATAATTTTCAGCAGCATAGACGTGCTGGTTCTCCTCGTGAAGCAAAGCTGTCACTGGGTTCTACAGTTCTGCTAAGAAATCATGGCAGGGGGTTGCTCCAGTGCTGCCCACTTAATAAACATGATATCTAAGAGAGACTTTAATGGGAGTTAGATAAGGCGTTGAAAGGTTTACTTCTTTGCCTGTCTGTGGGTTTGATGGCTCTCTGGAACAGAAAGCACCAGTTTCATAATTCACACACCTCTTAAGCGCAAGAAGTTTCTTCCTTAATCTTAGAAAACTGGGGGGAGGGAGGACTGTGTTGCTTGGTTTCCAGTTTGGGGGTTTTGATTTAGCAATGTCTTGCCCTTTTTGAAAAGTTTGTGGATGAGGAGGTTGAAATGAGTTAAAGTGAATATTTACAAGAGCTTGATACAGTAGTCGGCTTGTCGCTTCCTGTCCCCCTCTGTCCCTCGCAAAGACTACAGGCCTTATGGCTCTACAGTGTTTCGAGATCTTTACAGCACTCACCCTGTCCCTGACTAGTTTATCAGGATTTTAAGATTTTGCATTCACAAAGGCAGGGTGCAAAGTTCCTTGTCCATCTAATACTAAAAGGATTCATAATTCCCACAAGAGGACATGACAAACCTGCTCTGCTCTTATCTATGGAGAAAAACTGTTTGAATAGTCAGGACATGCCTGCTTCCTTTGTGAACACGTTCACGAATCCTAAGGGCTATTAAAATACAAGCTTAAATATAAAAATACCTGCTCCAGGCAGTCCTTATTCATTGCATGCCACTTGTCATTCTTGACTTTGAAAGCTTTAGTCGGCAGTTCAGTGAGCAGCATTTATCCTCTGCGACACCGTAATAATGAACAGCCAATACTGAAAAACCCAACAATAGAAATTTATCCTCCAAAACAATTCAGTTAAAAACAAAAACATTCTCCTTCTACTTGAAACACCGCAAAATGGGATGAAATAAAAGGATAAATTGAAAAATATAATTGTTAATATAAACCATAGACTATACTGTAGTAAAATAATTCCAAATAATACTTGATCAAAGGCTTAAAAAGTCTTTACCCTGCTGCTTGTGCCGACCATGTTTTTCTTAGCTTGAATAATAGAAAAAAGTTTTCCTTCCCTGTTATAAAGAAATTTTCAATAGTAATTAGAGTGGTACAGAGACAGATAATGTGGACAGGGGGAGTTTTACAATTAAGTGCCTTTGAAAATCCCAGTAGATATTGATTTTCTGGTGTATTTCAAATTCTCATTTCTTTTTTTTAATTAGTTTTATTGAAGTGTTCGTATGTGCTGGAACAATGCTGAACTGTGTGAGCCGTGACTACCGCAGGAGAATGCATACTTGTTAAACTTACAAGCTCTGAGTACACTTCTAGGCATATTTTAATATGATGAAGGTATCTCTTGGTCTTACATGCTAAAGTCTAACATTTGGGAGTGATTTGACTTGACCAGACTTCTTTAAACAAGTGTAGCAGATCAAAATCTACATGCTTTGAGCATGCATTTCTTACAAAGGGTGATTCCACACGTTTTCAGAGTCTCTCTTACATATGGTCTATCAGCCCATAATTCTCTCAAAAGAGGAACAGCTTATTATTAATTTGTGTCTATTTCCCCACAGGAAATCTTTTAGGATTTTACCACGGAAGGAGCTGTATGATCGATGGAGTGAAGTGTCAGGAGCTGTTAAGACAAAAGAACGCTGGCTGTATATAGCAGCTTTACTGCAAAATCTTGGACACCTTTCACATACCAGGCTCTGGAGGGCCAAACTGTGGAATTTTCCTCGGATCTCAGGGGATGACGGGGTAAGGCAGCATGTGCAGAGCTCGAGGCGTGGAGGCCATTAGTGGGATCTGGTGGGTGCCTTCCAGTCTGGAATAAAAATGTGCCAAATTTCAGAGTACAAATGGAGGTAGAATATAAGGGAAGGTTCAAAGCAAGCATCAGGTTTGGCTGCACCTGGAGCAGACTCTCCCACTCTCACTACATTGCCTGTGTGCACCCCAACAGAGATTAAGCTGTTAGGGTCCTAGGGACAGGCAATATGAAATATCTTCTTCCTCTCCCTGTGTTCACACCTCTTCCTGTCCTCACCACAAAGCCATCACCCCATAGTCCACAGACCTTTCTTGGGCATGCGAAGTAGTTCATGGACTCCCAGGGACGAAAAGCAAATCTATTGATGACAAGCTGAGATTTGTTAATAGGGCTACAGGTCTGCTTACTCCAGACCCAAGCCTGCCTATACACACAGCGAAGTTCACTGCGTATGCTATCTCAATTACTTCGTTTCCGAAAAAAAGCAAAGGTAACTTATCTGTAATTGTGATTGCAGCATTTATTTTCATAATGTCTTAAAGTATTGCTGCAATACATGAATCTCTTTTCTTGTCAGTGCCTTTGATCTGAATCCAATACAGGTCAGTCAGGTGTGGTATTTGTAGACACTTTTGATCAGCTCACAGCTTTCAGTACTGACCCTATTGACATAAGTCATATCTGTAAATTCATTTGCACTGAATAAATGAAAAGAAGGAAAAGTTGGGGAAATTAAATCCCAGCAAAATCAAACAACTTGCATAGTATAGTGCCTGGAACATTTTGTATTGGCCTTGTGCATAAAGATTTGAGAATGTAACAGCTATTGTACATCATTCAGTAATTTCCTGTATGAGTCAGTGCAGAGGTATTTATCCCCAAGGAACTTGCAGAAACCTTCGTTCATAAGTCACTTGAAAGTAGAGAGGACAATATACTTCAGATTATAAACTCTGTAAATAAGCTCTGTAGTGTGGTCTGTAGCCCTGATCTGGTCTTTGGTGTCTGGGAAGCATTCAGTGGCCCTTCCATCCAGCCTGTAAAGGTCACTGAAAAGTTCCCAGGGCTTTTGGTTGCGTTTGTTTAGGCCCAAATAGGATGGTCTTTTTGAACTTTACTTTCTGCGATTCCATTAGAAAAACCTCATTTCTCATTCATAAGGCCAAATTTCCGTTAGGCCAAATTTCACTTTCACTTTGGAAAAATAGCAGTTTCAGGGGGATTTGGGCTCACCTGCCTGAGAGCAACATTGAAATTAACTTTCAGCAGTTGTCTTCAAGGCTTCTACATTCATTAGAGTGTACAAAGCACTTCCTTTGTCTATGTAGCTTTTTAAGTAGAGAAACTGCCAGATCATACTCCTTCTCCCAAGTACACCTCCTGTTGTACAAGTGTGTCTTTGTCCTTAGCTGTGGATCCTCCATGCCACCTTAGTGCAGGCAGCAAAAGCTCTTTACTGTGACCAAGCGGTCTTAGAAACTAACTGAAAAACCTTTGTCACTAAAATCTGAACTTTTTCTAAGTTGTGGAAACAAGCCACAGCTCAAGTTGGAGGGCATTAAGTTCCCTTTTTCCTTATCTTACATTACCCTCTAGTGGCTGAGTCCTTAAGCATCAGCATCTGAAGTAAAGACAAGAAGTTAACTGAAAGTTTTCATGCATTGCTCTTTCACTGACCATACAAGGCCTCTAAATTTCCAATACATTTTACCTTCTTTTAAAAAACTTTCTTCAAAATAATAGAAAACTTGCAAAACCAATCCCAAATCAGTTTATCTTTGAATGAAATGAATGTGAGAAACAGTATCTTCTTGCCAAATCAGAAGAAATGATCTTCAACACTGAACAATAGAGAACCACAGTAGGAAGATAAAAATAGACCCTAAAAATGGATAAAGGTCTATTTTTATCTTCCCTGACATCTTTCTGTACTAGGTAAGGAATGGGAAAGTCAAAAAGGCCATGAGTTTAAATATTAAATACTTAGGAAAGGAGGAGTATATTAAAAACTTCCATTTTTACTGTGGTGGTCATGGAGGAACAATCATTCAAGGTTCCTAGGGAATAAAACCCTTTTAAATTTCAGCTTCTCTTTCTAATTTCAAATCCTTTTAAGGGTTTGGAGGGATTTATATAACATAACTTGATCAATATGTTTATCTCAAGGGATTAGTCAATGTAATCACTAACATGTCTTGCATTGTTCAGTTTGTTCATTCTCAATTATCATTCTAAATTTATCGGAGAGTCAGAACAGTGTGTCTATTATTATTAGCAAATTAACAGACTCTCATTAGCTTAATTCCAGTTAAAGGAATAACGTAAATCTCAGGGCAATCAGGTAACTTTTCACACTTATATTATTTACAAAGGAATAGAGAGATTCAGATGTGTATTTCCTTCAGAACAATTATATTAAATTTCATATTTCTCTGGTGTTGGTTACATTAGAAATGTTTGGCGAGTACTCATGATGTGCTGTTTGCACTGTCATGGTAATGAGTTATGTGATATTAGTTCTATTCTGGCAGAATGACTTACGTAAATAACCAACGTGATTCTAGTTATGAATATAAGAACAGAACATTCAATTTGGAATTACATTGTTTCAGTGTGATTCTATTGTTTATTGTAACTAACAGAAACAATTCAATCAAATTTGCATTACTGCCAATAGTTAGACATTTCATGTGATACATTTAACGGCACTATTTTCCTCTAGCAAATCTTTCCC
>NW_008824283.1:2517092-2528508 GCF_000699105.1 Pygoscelis adeliae | reverse complement strand
ACTCTGTCCCTAAGAATTACATAGCAAAGCAAACTCAGCAGGCATTCTTAATGAAGGCTTTTCAAATACAAGTATAACACTATTAGAAATTCATTCAGGACATATTGGAGCTTGGAACTCCAAGCATATAAATATGAATCACAACACAGTCTCCAAAATATGATCAGATCAACATTTGTTTGTAACTGGAACAAAATGTACAGAACGTTTCCCCCCACCACTCAGGCCTAGTGTGTGCAATGTGCAACGGTCCTAAAGACCAAGTTGTTGGATTTTTTTTTTTTTGCTGCTCTCAAAATGAGGGCAGCAGCTCCGAAAAGCATCCTCTCTGTCCATGGAACTTCACTGTAGTAAAACTCAAGTATTGTTTGGGGTGTTGTATGTCTTGCAGTCCCAAACAGCTGGGTACTGCGAAACTCAGAGAAAAGAAATCTGACCAAACATCAACACAAATGTACTGTGCACAATTTCTCGGCGTTTTTTGCTCCAGTGGGTTTGCTATCAGCAAGCATCAGACTGGTTGCATCCCCTGCCCTGACCATGGGAAGAGCATGTTTGTTCTCTGCCACAGGCTTCCTCCACTATGGAGTCATGGAGCTGCCCTGCATTCACACTGCAATGCCGCCTGTCCTCTTCCCTCCGGACTGTGCTGCTGCATGTCACCTCGTGCAGATGTGTCAGGGACCCACACTGCAGACCTCCTCCGCATGGCCCCACACCCAAAGAGAACCAGGTGCAAGACATGTTCCTCAGGCAATAACTATGCTCTGCCGTTTCTTCCCACCTACAAATGCATTCATGGAGTGGTAATGCACTCTTTGGGTTTCCCCAAACACATTATCTTTACCTACTTACACATTTTTCTAGTCAAACATGAGAATTCTGTCTATTTATCCGGATTCAAAGAATAAATGCTACCTTGTATACTCATTTTTTCCATCTGAGCAATCCTAGGTAGCAACATAGCACTTGTAGATGCGTTGAATCTCACAGTAACGCTGCTAGCATCACTTGCGCTAACCATAGTGATATTCAGGGTTGTGTAGAGATTAATTAATTCTCCTGAGTTAAGAACAGATAAAGTCACATCCTCCCTAGCATCTTAAGACGAGGTTTTCTGTGGTGTTTAGCTCAAGCTGATAGCTTGTATAAAAGCAAAGTGTCTCAGTTTCTCATTGCAAAGAATGATCACGTCACATTTTGAATACAGTAATATCTGAAGCCTTTTTATATGTTAAAGGCAGCAAACTTCCAGGGCTGTTGAGAATATAAAACTGCTGAGAATATCACCATAAGGTTCAAACTTTTCCACCCACCATAAGGACAGACAGTGCCAGTATAGAAGAGGCCCGAACTCTGTTTTTACTATCCCTTTTGATTTTGGCCTTAGAGACAGTGAGGGAATTACCACTAATCCTCTAGAGCTATACAGTCTGGTGCCCTAATGACCACTGAGGTTAGATTCTGATTATGAGACCATTTTCATCCCCTTTATGCAACTTCAGTGAAAACTAATATTTCTTAGAAACTGAATTTTTTTTCAGTAAAATAATTCTCTCTTAATCTCATTGTATCCTATCTTGTCTTGCTTTGTCTTGTATGAAGACTCTGCTTTGCTAGCCTCCTTCCAAGGTTCAGAGATAACAGGACACAGGTGCTCACAGCTAATTCCTAGTTGAAACACCTTCCTAAGCACACCCTTTTGGTCGGAAGGTATAAATTACTGTGGTGCCCAGCTTTGTAGAGCAAAGGAAACTTGGGGGGGAGGTCAAAAGAGGTTGTTTTGATTATAGGGCTCTACTGGGACTCTCAGATGCGCACAGACCCATGTATGTTGTTGCTTTGATGCTCTCTGGTAAGACAAGAATATGAGGAATTCCTTAGATTCATATTCAAAGCTACCTCTTTAGAGCTAGAGCTTTTTGCTTGGTTCTCTTTGTGCTCTATGAATGCTTATGCAGTAGGAACCTCCAAAAAGACAGCAATTAAATAAGCTGAAGTATCAGATCAAAAAATCTGTAGTTTCTTGGGATAGAAATCCTCAGAGGAAGTGCTTTCTCATGGTTCTTTCAACTCTGAAGCTGAAGTCACGTTTGACATACAGAGAGAATTACCTTTCTTTCAGTATGTTGCTGCCTTGCTTTTGCAAGTGGCTCACGGATTAGGAGATGAGGGGAGTGGGGGACTAATTGTTTAAAGGGAACTTAACAAATGTTGTATAAGCCTCAGAGATGTCCACCTGCATTTGCTACTGGCTGAGGTAGTGGTAGTAGTTCCTACATCTTTATAGACAATTTCCTTGTTTTCACAGGTATTATTCCTCAACACATCACACTTTTATAGTGTGAAGTTATTATACTTCCCTTTAATTTTCTAAGCTAATTAAAGAAATAGATGTTTGTTTCTTGGCAACCTACCTTCTTTTGCAACCTCTGGTGTGTATATTCGTATATAACTAAGTTTGTCACTCTACCAAATTAAAAATTCATAAGTAAAAGATTGCTACTTGAGCCTAGAAATAATTAGAGTTAGGAAGTTTCTGAATGCAGTTTCTGCTTCCTTGAAAATGCTCCTACGAGGTCCCAAATTCTGTAACCTTTAACTACAAACTTCCATGGATTTCAAAGGCAAAATTTCAGAACCTGCAGAATTTAGTCAAAGATAAAGAGAGGGGAATCCTTTGGGATCCTAGAGAGAATCATGTGGATGTTTTAGTCTGTTTCCTGAGGTGTTACTGTGTCATTAAGACCCAAATTCACACTTTTGGGTCCCAACACTCGATTGAGTGCTGCAAAGTGTCTTTCAGATGAGATTTCGGAAACACTTGAATGGTGCTTTGTGGACCTGTGGCCTTTTGACCACCTTGATTAGCCAAACATGGAACAAAGCTAATGATGTGTCCCAGATATCTTTAATCAAACTCTTAAAATGCAATTGGGTTTCTGCTTTAATGGCCTGTCAGCTGCAGCCAGATTTGGGCATATTAACAGAAACAATGTTTTTCTTTCTAAATTTGAGTGCTTCATTTATGAAAGCCACTACCTCAGGCATCCCAGACAGGGTAACACGGTCTGCCACTGAATGTGTAGAGTAATTGCTGTCTGTATCCGGCCTCTAACAAGTTAAAGAATGGGGAACGGTAAAAATAAGTGATTCAAGATGCTTTGCAAAAAGAATGTCAGTCAAAGCATGTTTTGTGCCAGCTGTGATCGTGGCTGTTCTGGTGTATATTTAATATGTCAGAGTAAGACTGCAACAGGTTATTTCAGCCTGCCAGGCTGTGGGCTGAACTACAGATCTGAAGATATTTCCTTGGCCATTTGCCTATGTGTGTGGGGTGATCAGGACCCCTGCTGTTGCAAGGCACTTCTTGCATGGGAGCTTGTAATGGACTCCTGACGATGACTTTTGGTCACTTCTGACCACCACTATTCCAGAGAAAAGCAGAAGAGGTTGCTCTCTTCTGTGTTGAGCTGCCTTTTTAGAGGCCAAGAACTGGACTGTGCTGATGTAAACTGCCTTGACTTCAGTGGAGTTTTCTCAAATTCTACAGCGGTGGAGCTGGAAGCAGAGTTTGCCAGCTGGTACTCATCTTGTGTCTGTGTGCTCATATGCGGTTGGTTTAGACTTCTTTAAATGGATACAATGGCCTAACTTCATGTTGCTGGAAACCTCGACTGTGACAGGCCAAGGGTCCAGCCCATGGAGTCACTTCAAGGGGAAGATCTGCGGGTGAATGTTTCTTCAAGTGGCATGTTCTTCCAGCTTGGAACAGTATCATGCTCCAGCATCCCACGTGTCAGGTCGTAGTGAGCAGCTGAAGCACTATCATGCTGAGTGAGGGAGACCCATCACATCAGCTCTGCTCTTTTCCCTTTTTAATATGAATGCAGCAAGATTAACAACATTGGAGTGATGTCCATCCTTCAAAATGAAAAAAATCAGATTGTTGACAGGAAAAGCAGAAATCAAGAAGGATTTGCTTTTTGGGTACATAGTGAGAGTATCAGAAAGCAAGGTAAAACTGCAGCTTTTCTTTCACCATCAAAAAGGTAATACTCTTCTTTACCCATCACCTCTCTTATCAAATAGAATTCACTTTATTTCTAGGAATTTTCCCTTAACTCTGAGCTGGTAAGGACTAAGAGGGGGGCTGTTTTGGAAACACTGTTTCTAGGCTCCTGTTTCCCTCTTACAAGACTCTGTGGACTGGTTGCTCGTGTCCAGTGAGGTAGCACCAAAAAAGAGTGGGTCTGTCTACAACTGTGTGTATAACTAAGTCTTCCTGTTGGACCTAATCTTGGTTATTTTCCTGAAGAAAGCCCCCTGTTTGGCCGCCACCCTGCATTTCTTAGAATGGAAAAAAGGAAACTTTGGCTTTCCCAAAAAAATGGGCTACATTGCTGAAATGAGTGTTTCTTAATGAATTGCTTGGCCACAAAATATATTAAGAAAATAATCTAGGGAACCCCTGGGCTAGCTGATAGCTCAGCCGTTTCCAGGCAGAAAGGAGTTTGTATTGGTGCAGCATACTTATATCGGTATAACTGTATCCATACTAGAGAGGCTGTGATTGTGCCAGCCCTACAGCTGCTTCTGCTCACAAGGGCCTCCTCCTGACACCATCTTGCTTAGACCTTATTTCTATGGGCAGCTATCCACAGCATGCTCTAATCACAAAACGTGATGATGGTTTTGTGGGTCTTTTGCTTTGCTAAATACAACATAGAAATTGTTGGTGGATGTTAAGCCAGCCAAGAAAGATAAACTGGAACATGGGTGAGGAATGGAAAGTTTGGGCTTTCTGACTCTCATGTATTGATATGAAGTCTAAACCTCATTAAAATGCAGCCATTGAATGGTGGAACAAGATATTATTTTTCACGTAGGAGAGCAGGAGCCTTAATTTCAGAAAGGTGGGTACTGTGTGAGTAACTACTTTTTTCTTTTTGGGCACAAAGGCATTTACCTGACAGAATGGGGATGATTTTCTTGCAGCTTAGTAGCTTCAGAAACAACAACAGTGTCTGAAGAGAATCAGAAAGTCAGATTCAAACATCCAAGCCTGTCTGACACCTTGATCAAAATTCAGTGCTTGTACAAGCTGCAGAGAGATTCTCCTGTGCCCGCTGCTGTGAGTGCCTAATGAAATATCACCATGGTACAAATCCTTCTAGAGTTGAGTCCTTAACAATGTTTTAGTAAGTTAGAAAAAATTTCAAACCTTCTAGCTCAGTTGGTGTTTGGGCAGATTTGGAGTTACCTATAATAATGTTGAACATGATACTCTGATTTCTGCTTAAGACAATCTTGGACTAAATTGTCAGAGCTACTGTGAAAAATACAGGAAAGTAAGGTATTGCCTGGAGATGGGAATATCCCCCAACCCTTTGAGAAAGCCTTAAGAAACAGAGGCAATAGTAGGGCTTGTTTCTTTCACGGTTTTGTTCAGCCCTTGGAAAGTGTACCAGTTTGATTTTTAGGCTGTACTTCCACACTGGGTATGTGCAAATGGGTAAGCCTGGCTGGATTTAAACATGGTAAGAAGCAAAAGAAGATTTAAGGGAGCAGATCTACACACCGGCAATGCTCTCTTGCCTCTCTTATCCACTTCATGGCAAGATAGTCATGCCAATAATGAGAAGTAGATTAGACTTTAACGAAATACCCTGTTAAATAAACAATTCTGATATTTTAAAGCTGTTTTGGGTCATTACACCTACTAATCAAAGGATACTGGGGGCAGGGAGGATGCGTGATGCCAATGTCTGAACGCTGTGGTACCCACAAAGAAAGCAATATTGAGACTGAAGACTGTGGTTCAGGACACACTGTGCATTGGAGAATCGCCTCTAAGGTGGGAAATTTTATGGTACAAAATCTGACTTCTGAGGGTTAAGAAGCTGAGAGCTCATTTCACTCTCTGTATTTGAAACAAGTCTCCACAAAAATGAAGAAAACTTTTTCAATGAAAAGAGTACCTTTCTCATAATACTTAATAGAAAATACGGAATTTTTGTTCACCTCAAGAAGATGATACCATTCCTCAATTCTAAATATGGGTTTGCGTGTGTGTGTTATTTTTTTTCCCAAACCACACTGCTGTTGTCAAAACTGTCTTAACTCTCAAAGACTACGGAGAAAATATTGCAGAACCGAGAATCTGATTTGGGAATACTGTGTCAGTGGTGTTCTGACAGTGTTTTAACAAGGGGATCCACGAAACAGCTCTTTTCTAGCAGCAGTGAAACCTCTAGGGAAACTTGTGGGTATGTGTTTGCCAAGATGAGAGATAAAGGTTGAGATTCACAGTAAGAAGAGTGTAGAATTTGTAATATGCTTGTGGTATGATTGTTTGTGGCACACTGCTATTGTTGCTTGGGTGATTGAAAAAATCAAACAACTTCTAACACAGTGCAACATTGTGGTTTGGAAAGCAAATAAGGTTGTATTTTTCTGTTTTGATTTTTTTTTTAACCAAAGGGATAAATTGTCTGTGAACTGGTAGCAGTGATGTAGGGAGACCACACACCCCACCCCACCCCCCGCTTTGCAGTACTTGAGCATTTTCAGAACAAGCCCTCACAGATGACAATGAACAAAATCAAAGATTGTGGGAAGACTTGTATTCATGGGATGCAGTTTAATGTCAGGACCACCACCACTGGGATATAACTCAAAGGTCTGAGGCTGCGATTTTTTTATCCAGGACCTGAGCTGCATGGGGGCATGTCTGACCTGCTGTAGGAGTGGTCTTCCAGCCAACCCACCTGGCTGCTCACAGCCTTGGTGGGGTCAGGACACACAGCAACCAGCCACAGAGTGCCCCAACCAGTTTACTTCTGACCTCAAAATGTCTGTCCTGCTTTCAACCACCTCCCCCCAAGGCCTCTGTTTTGGGGAGAGAATATAGTATTTGTTCTGTCCATGTACCATCCCAGTTAATGAGGAAAGTCTCTGGAAGAATGAGGAGATGCAGCTTTTGCCTAACCTTTTGATTTTTTCCCTATAAAGCACAGCTTAGAGAAACTAAGTTGAGAATATATTTTGCTTACATATTTGATGTTAAGCCAATTAATGGGATGAAGACCAGAGAGGACTTTTCAGTGACATTCAGTAAAGGCCTTTGGGAGGGTTTTTTTGCCTTTTTCTGGCAGCAAGAGATGTGGTCCTTTTTTTTCAGGTGTTTCATCTCAGAAATTCCCTGGAAGTAGAGAGACTCATTATGCTTATTATACTCAATATAATGTCCTTGGTCTTTCCTGCTCTGTTACTGTGAGACACTGGTATTGTAACCTCCAATTTTAAAGGTATTTAGAGGAGCATTTCATGGCTTGGGAAGGGGCTGTTGAGGACGTGCTTTGGAGTAAACATCTCTTGTGTAGTTGTGATGATGGGGAATTGATCTTGGTGATCCAGGTGACTCTTCCAATTTCTTTTTTTCAATAGGCATTTCTTTTTAAAGAAAAGATGTCTCACAAAGAGGATAAATTTCTCTGATTTTTTTCATTCTTCCTCGGGGCAAAAAATATGGACATATGAACTCTTTGACCATTACTGAAACGTGGTCTTTCTTTTCAAAGTGTCAGCTACTTTTTTTTAAAAACTTGAATCTACCAATTAAGGGCATTATATTCACACACGTGGAAAATGAAAGAGGAAGAAAAAAGAATTGCCCCAGTGAGTTTCCCAATTTCATACCCCTATTAGTCTTGTAAGAGGTCTCTTGATGTCACGGGAATGAAGCTACTGGGGACATTTTCCACCCACCCATGTGATAGGAAGTCCAGTGTATAAGAATTACATTGCTTTCTTAAATACTCCATTCTTTAATTACTTCATGATTTTGCTCTTATTGAAGCGAGAGGTTTGAATGCTCATGAAGACAGACAACAAGCACAGAATAAATGGTCACAGACACTGAAGAAGCTATGGCATTTCACACGGCTGTGTGCCCCCAAACACTGTGCTTTCCCCATGCCTATGAGGAGGGGAGCACACGTCCATAGTTACTCTGGCATCAGCTTCATCCCTGCAAATTCTGTTTGCTGAGACACAGTAATAGGCTGAAGAGGACCAGAGGGCCCTAAGATGTGGAGTGGAGGGTCCCCTCCACTACAGAGTGGGAGCTGCCTCTGTAGCAGAATGGCTGTGAGGAATTTGGATGGCTGCAAGCTGTCTGCAATCCAGGCTCTGCTGGAGAGCCACGTTGCCTCCTCCTGCAACCTCAGGTTAAATTTGTGAGATTGCTTCAGCTCACCTAGTAGTGCACTGCTGCAAAATGGAGCAGTCCTGCTTCTCTCCATGTTTGCCACTGGTTCCCAACCACTTGCTCTTGGTGCTGGGCTGTGGAGCTAATCAGCCTCTGCTGAAAGTAAAGGAGCTGGGTGATGAGCGAGGAGGAGCAGTATTTCCAGCAGCCGTGACTTGTAAGTATACCTGGAGAAAAGCAAAGTCTCTCTCCTGTTTTGGCTCTGGGTCCTGGAAGCCCTTTGACTCTGGGCAATTGCCTGGGCCGTGGAGGAGCCCCAGGGTGGTAGCGCAGCGCTGCCTTGGGGACATGTGCCTTGGGAATGGGCACAGCTGACCAGAGGTGTCTGATTCAGCCAAAAACATGAACTGGGTATAGGGAGAAATAACAAAAGGGAAGTAGACTGAAGAAAAGAATTGACTGTACATTTTTTAGGAATCTTTTTGGAGTTTGTTAATTCTGAGATGAATTGTGAGCGAGTGAATTGTCTTGCAAGTGAGATCACCCTTGATATGAGTCTTTAATGGGGATTTATCTATCAGAAAGTGGACTGAAATTACTCAAACTTGCTATGAAGCTATCCATTAAATATCAGTGGCTTTCAGTCACTGTAGATTAAGGTTGGAAGTGAATGTCTGATTCATGGGTAAAAGACTCATTGTCATCCTCTATGTTGGAAATTCTTTATACAATTTCTTTCCCATTTTTAAGTAATTTGCCTAAACAGAGAAGAGGAAGAGGACTGACTTTGTAATTAAAGCACATGGCAGGAGCAAATCATGTGTGTTTGTGTAACTTTAGTCAGGTAACTTAATCTTTCAGTATATTAATTTCTCAATATCAAACACCATGGTAATCCACACTGAGACCTTGTGAGTTCCATAGGAACAGTCAAGATTATCAACGTGAAATATTGGAGGGAAGCTACAAATGCTTAATTAATAATATTAGAATAATGAAGGCAGTTGCAAAATACTAAGTTGAAAGGGGAAGTTGTGTCAGGTAACATTTTCTGCCGTGAACTGGTGGCACTGTTCTTGGTGGATTGAACTTTTGGCAGTCGAGTTGCTTTGGGCATACCTGAATGTCATACTCCATTTTTAAAGAACGTGGATTACAGCACTATATTTCACTTCAAAAAATGACTTTCATACTGTCATTTGCTTTCACATTACCTAATACAGCTCAAAATTGCATTACCTGGTATTTTTTCTACTTAAAATACCTGCCACATGTTTCTTGTGCAAGGTCATAATTTTCCTTACCTTTTCCTTTTCTTTTCCTTCTCCTTTCCCTTTCTCCTCTCCGCTCCATTCCTCTCATCACTTTTGCCTTTTGTTCCAAAAAACCACATATGCGAGATAAAATCTAATTGTGTTTTCACAATGTGGTGGTTGTTTCCAGGAAAATAACGTTCATTAATAATAGACTCTGTTCTTCACATTGAATTTGCCTAACAGGTAGCATTATGTCACTGAGTAGTAGGAGAAAAAGCAGTGCGATGCAGAGACCAGTATAACTCTTAGTACAGACCACTGTGTGCCCTTTGCAGGGTTGTCCAAAGTGAATTCACTTGTTCAGGACAGGTTCCCAATTTTTGTTATACCAGTTCAATTTGCATTAGTTCTCTTGTTCTGAAGCTGGCCAAGCTTTCAGCTTGAACAATTCTTCATTTCCCATAATCAGATCTTTTTGTGAAAACCATTGGCAAGAATTGGTTTTGATATCATCTTATGTCATTGCATACTTGCACTGGTCATATGGACTTTGTTTGCACACCAGAAGTGAGACTTGTAGTCACATTGGAAAATACGTTAGTTGCCCAATTTGAATGTTACAAATACATTTGAAGTTTCTGATTCCAACAGTCTGCTGCCAGCAGCAGTCTCAAAAATGTTAATGAGGTCTGGGCTTAGTGAAAATGTTCACAAAGTTCAAATAAACTGTGGTTTCTGTTGGGCTTTCTTGAAAATCACTGAGCTTTGAGAATTCAGGATCTGGTTTAAACACTGCAGATGACTCCTTGATAAAAAAGGGCATGAACCGAACCCTAGAATTAAACACAAGGAAAGGTTGAAGTTGCATATAAAATGCAAACTGGAATGTAAAAAGTCTAGTCAACATACACGATTCAAGTTGAGCATTTCATGCACCTTTACCTTCAAAGCAGAAGAGGTTCCACTGAAATGCACTCGAGGGAAGTGAGCATGAAGGGAATGAAAAGGGATAAGAGACTCGGTGTGGTGGGGCATTTCAGAAACTCGGCAGCAAGTCTGGAGAACGAAACTCAGCTTGTCTGTGATGAGAAGGATGTGGAGGAGAGTGAGTAATAGGAACTGGCAGGTAAGGAAGGCAGCTGGGGCACTGCGGAGGAGAGAGGATGGGGCAGAAGGTTGAGAGGGAATGATGCCAACCGTGGTCCACAGTTGTTAGAGCAGGTTCTTGGCAGAAATAAACGAGGGACCTGGGGCTTCTGGCGGTCAGTGTGACTCTGCTGCCAGCAAATAGGGACAAAACCTATTACTCAAAGCATGTGCCTCATCCCATCCTACTTGCATGGATGATGACCCTCCCTAGCTCTCACCATGTCTGTCTTTACCTTGTTTGTGGGTGTCCAAAGGCTCCTGGTGACCTATACAGTGGCAACGTGACAGGACACGGTGGGACTTCTGTATTTCCAGTGTGGGTTTGGTTTTTGTAAGTACTGAAACATACTGACAGAGTAGCCACAAAAAAATTACTGAAATCGCAGGTCAATTACTAAGATATGTGTAAAAGCCCAGAAGAAGAACTTCCATTAGAAGGGTGGTGGTGTGGATATGGGAGGGGGTGAAAATCAAACACATCTACAGCTGATGTAAGTGCTGCATAAGAAACTTGTATCAGAGCATCTGTACTCTTCTGGCAAATCAGAAATTCTATTGAAAAAATAATCTTGATAGTTTTTCCCCTTGCAGAGAAGAAATGAGAAAGGCAAAAGCCCAGCCAGAACGCAACCTGGCCGCTGTCGTTAAAGACAACAAAAAAGTTTTTACAAATATATTAATGACAAGAAGAGAGCCAGGGAGAATCTCCATCCTTTATTGGATGCGGGGGGGAACATTGTCACCGAGGATGAGGAAAAGGCTGAGGTACTTAATGCCTTCTTTGCCTCAGTCTTTAGCA
>NW_008824283.1:2516672-2516950 GCF_000699105.1 Pygoscelis adeliae | reverse complement strand
GGGCCGGATGGGATCCACCCGAGAGTGCTGAGAGAGCTGGCGGAGGAGCTAGCCAAGCCACTCTCCATCATTTATCAGCAGTCCTGGTTAACGGGGGAGGTCCCGGATGACTGGAGGCTGGCCAATGTGACGCCCATCTACAAGAAGGGCCGGAAGAAGGATCCGGGGAACTACAGGCCTGTCAGCCTGACCTCGGTGCCGGGGAAGATCATGGAGCAGTTCATCTTGAGGGCGCTCACAAGGCATGTGCGGGACAACCAGGGCATCAGGCCCAGCCA
>NW_008824283.1:2512040-2515594 GCF_000699105.1 Pygoscelis adeliae | reverse complement strand
AAAAGACGGGTAGATGAGGCGCTTAGGGACATGGTTTAGTGGGCATGGTGGTGTTGGGTTGATGGTTGGACTCGATGATCTTAGAGGTCTCTTCCAACCTTAATGATTCTATATGATTCTATATGATTCTATATGATTCTATATGATTCTATATGATTCTATATGATTCTATATGATTCTATATGATTCTATGGTTTATTCCGATGTTTTCTTTTGCCAACAGCTAAGCGCTGCTCAGTATTTCTGAGATGTGTCCATTTAGCTTTTTTTATTCGGCAGGACCTGGAGTATGAAATTAAAATTCTCCTTGTTTGTATTTAATCTCCACTGAGCAATCAGAAATTCTTTAGTTCCTACTGACCTTTCACATCTGTAAATACCAAGAGTGAAATCCTGACCCAGTGAAGTGAACACGAGTTTTTTTTCATGCTGAGTTAAATCTTCTGTTATTTAAATGGAGCAGAGATATAACTTCAGTTCTTAAGCACCTAGAAAGCATCAGCCAAATCCTGACTCCAAAACAGTCAGTGTAAAGTCACCATAGTTACAGGACTGTGTATTGACATGAAAAATGTGACACAAGAATTGATTGGTTGATGTGCAATATAACGTGGTAGGATTTTATGTCAAAGAAAAGCATTAGAAATTGATATTTGAAAAGTTCTCCTCAGAAAATGAAGAAAATCAGCTGCTTTATCATTATTTTTAATGATGACACTGATTTTTCACAGTGTGAGATTTTTCTGTGTAGAATATGGTAATTAAAACTCTAAAGAGCAACCGATCAGCAGGACAAGATATGTACAAAATATTGGTATAGTTAAAGAGAATTAGCACATGTTCTGTGCTTTAAGAATGCTATCTCCTTCAATCTGTTTATACTGTCAGGAGGTGCTTGGGTTTCAGTGTTTTTAAATAATACATTAGGGTTTTTTCCTTATACAATGTTTAGTTTTTCCACTGAATTTTGAGTTTGACCTTCAGACCCACTAAAGATACAAATCGGACGCCACACAACCCTATTCCACTGGCAGGAGATAATGACAACATGGTAGCGTTGAGTTTCAGCACATGAGTTTGCATCAGAGCTTGCAGGTTCTTTCCCTGAGGTGCAGAGAAATGAAGTTCGCAGAGCTGTGCTTACAGAACAGGTAAAACCCTTCTCCACCAACTTGCGGGCAGGCACACTTCCCCTGCCAAATGACTTTTGAAGATACTTATCACTGAAATCACAGGTTTTCTGCTTTTTGTATTTCACTGGATCAAATTACCCTCCTGTCCCCAGCAAATGTGTTTTCTTTCCTTTATTCACTGGATCTAAAGGTCTTGAAATTTCTTTCTTTCTTTCCATACTCCAGCTGGTAGCTACATGGAGATACCCTTTGCTCCATCAGCTGGCCCGCTGTGGCAGCAGTATCCGTGGCTCAGTTTCCATGCTCTTGGGATATGATCTTCTACAGACCTGTTACGGCTCTGGAGATGATTTGGAAGTAGAAACACCATTGACGCAAGTAAGAAAACCTGGCAAATTTCTCATATTTTTTCCCATACAACAAAATTTCTGTCTGAGACAGACATGGCAGGTGTATCAGACGAGGAACAGTTCAGGGTGAGAATTTCCAAGTTTCTTTGAGCTCTTCCTTTAGTTTGGGAGTTTGCATCATGTGAGCTTTATCAGAGATATTGGAGGGGAGAAGAAAATTTGTTTGCACATATGCGTGTGTGTGTATATGTGTGAACCCACCACTTTGCTGATAAGTGGAACGACTGTGCCGCTCTTGATGCTCTCATGACTGCTACGACAGCTCACTTTCCTGTCACAGTAAGGAGTCAGTTTCAGGCTTCTGGGTTTTGAGGTCAAGTTAGGTCTTACAAACAGTTCTGGGGGAAGTACTACAGCGAATAGAGACTTACGTCTTCTTTGAAAGGCTTACTATTTTATTACATAATAGAGAGCTCCACTTCTGACTCATCGTATTTTATTTCCCCTAATATGTAAATGAAACCACAGAGTTGTTTTGACTGGAGCTGGTTATTACATCCCTAGATAACCAGTCAGCAACTGGAAGCTTCGCTAAAGCCGCGGAGGCTATGCAAATTAAGTGACTGCGTACTCCACCTTTGGCTGCTCTCAGAAGGAAACAGCAAAGTTTTTAACATAACAAAACTGTCTTAGCATTTCAAAACTGAAAATTAGAGCTGTTGAGGGGGAGAGATTGTGAATGCATGAGAAAAAGTCACTATTTTGAAATAATGTTCAGTACATTGCAGTGACTTCAAATAACACACAGGTAGTCCTGAATGGCTGCTTTTAATCTGAAGCTCTTCTATCTTGTGAGTGAGAAGGTGGACATGAGCAGCACAAACCTATACTGTGCTCCTGGAGGAATCTGCACTGAATACTCACAGTAGTCTTGGTGGACAGAGATGCAATGTACTGAATGCTATTTCAAAATAGTGACTTTTTTCTCATGCTGCGAAGGGGGAGGCTGTGGCCCCCGCACATTAGCTGGAGCATAGGAAGGATACCACCGGAGTAGTGGGGTTGTCCTGCACCCTGCAATGAACGCTCATGGGGACACCCACATCCAGCCAGCGTTGCTATCTGCTTCTGCAGTGAGGGCCTCCCTTAGACTTGTTCTCTCTGTTGGTTTTTTGGGTTGTTTGGTGGGGTTTTTTTTCCCGTTTGAGAGGCTTCAGCTTTGCTGGGCTTGATACAGCTCTTTGTAAAGAAAATAATTCCTTTACTTTCTGAGGCAGAGAAATTGCTCTCAGTGAAAACGGCCAACTTCTTGCAAGACAAGAGTTTCCAAGAAAGATAAAATGATCTGAGGAACTGGCGTTTCACCCTGTCATTACATGGCTCTTTTCATATAGACCCTTTTTTCACTGAAGAGCATGGAATACTCTGCACCATGAAAATGGCCAGTAAATGAGAAAAAACATGGGGAAAAAAGGAAAGTCTAAGGGCTGCTTCTGTGCATTCATTAAAAATGTCAGCCAAAGTCATTGTTAGTCTATGCAAAAAGATCAGGAAAAAAGGTAAAATCCATGCTTGCTCTGACTAAACAATAGGCCTGGTGAGAAAGAAGCAGTGGCTGCTTCCAGAACTGTTGTCTTGATGTTTCCTGCCAAGAAATCCCAAAGCCCTTATTAGATCTGTAGTGATACAGATGGGAAGACAAGCCGCTGCCTTTATGTGATTGCAGCTGTGCTGGGGACTCTTACATGTTCTGCACTGAGAGATCAGAAACAGGGAGGACTGACTCCTCCTGGTGTGATGCGAGGCGGTACCCAGGGGAGCAGTGCTGATGAGGGGGTCTCATGCAAACAAATCCACGCTGCTGTGCACCATGCAGACCCCACGCAGGTCCCTCGTGGTGGCCAGGAGGGATGGGGCCATCACTCGCCCACACTCCAGTCCCACCCTTCCAGCCTTTGTGCAGCAACATGCGTTCGTTACTGCCACCTCTTACATACCAAAGCCATAGACATCTTTCAGCTGTCTCTTCCTAAGAAAATGTTGGAGTTACCTGGGAAATGTCCTGCTCCTG
>NW_008824283.1:2507929-2512006 GCF_000699105.1 Pygoscelis adeliae | reverse complement strand
CCACAAAACTGACATTTTTAACAGGTTTGTACAAAAAAAAAGCACTCCAAACAATTTTAGTAAACAAAAGGTTTCAATCTCAGACAGAAAATGTTGCTGAAACTCAAAGTGGTTTCTTTTCAGTGAAATTGTGAAGGAAAACAGAATTTTCTTTTTTACTAAATGTTCCATTATCTCAAAGTCATCAGTATGGAGAAAAGGGATCTAAAGATCTGGGAAGAATTTTTAATCAAAACTAATCAAGAAAGGCCAGAACCACAGGCAAAATGGGCTTAGAGTGCCTTTTCTGAGTATGTTTTTTTAAAAGTCCCTAACACTAAGATTCCCCCAAACTAGATTTTGAAATTTTACTTTAAATGCTTCTACTTTTCTTCCCTTCTATTTCCTTCTCTGTTTCTCTGATTTTCTTTCTTTGTTTCTTTCTCTCTTCCCCTCACCCCCCACCCCATCCCCCCCTCCAAATCTATCAAGACACCTTGCTGAGTGCCTAATGTTTTCCTGGTAATTATAGTAAGACTTTAAACTCATTCCAAAGAAATCTAAAGACCTCCTTATCTCTGTATGGCCATTTTAGCTCCCACAAGCTGCCCAAACCTAAACTGATTTGAACAAATTTTAGCACCTTTTTCTTTTTTGTGTAGCACAAACATTTATAAAGAACAGCTTTCTCACAGATACTAGTACGTCCACCCTGCTGGTATTGATGGTTGCTAGAAACTTGCAGAACACAACAGCCTGAGCATCACTAGGAAGTTTGAACTATTTAATGGGATATTACTTACTCTTGTGCCCTGTCCATGTGCTCCAGCCAGTGAGTAATACCAGTGAAATCCTACAAGGGATTTCGGGTCAGATTCTCAGCCTGTGGGAGTCATGCTGGCACAGCTCTGCAGTACCGCTGTGCCTGTTCACCTCATGTAAGATTCTGGTCTTTTGTTTCCTCTTCAGCAAGTGGCAGTTTCTGCCAGCTGAGCTGACATGAAAGGAAGAGTCTTTGATTCATAACAACCAAGTAGCTACATCAAAGAGTGGCAGTAGCACCAGCTGAGATGCCTTTCATCATGATTGAGGTCAACAGGAACTCGAACCTTTATGCCAGGACTGGGTAGGAGGTAGTCTCTGGTCTGAAGGTAGTAGCAAAGGTCAAAGGCTACCAGACGTTACTGGCAGCACCTTGCGCCATCCCGGGGTTCCTGTTATATCTCAGATGCAGGAACCCTCCCACATGGTTGTGGGGCAGGTCTAAGCCTCCAAACGAAAGACAGTGACAGGGAAGGGGAGCTGCCAGATGTTCTAACTTCACCTTGAGTGATGGACACCGTGCCTTCTCCTATAGAGAGGATCTTTTATCACAATTTCCTATGTTTAAGCAAAGGGGATTTTTATTTTTGCTTTAACTTTGATGAGGATTCCCCTTCCAACTGAAAAAAAAATGGTTCTTTTAAGAGGAGTGGCTTTAAATTTTCCTTCCCAAATGCAGATGTGCTGAAGTTGTTTGTGAGGAATATTGAAGTTATTTGCGTTCTGCTGGATTTCAACACTAGTAACACTTTTTTATATAAAATGAGAAATGCAGGTAAAGAGTCTCTATGACAAACCCTCATGGCTAAGTATTTGAACAATGAATAGTGATAACAGATACAACCTATATACAACTACACACTATGTTATTTACTGATGCCTTGTCCACGTCATGTGGTTTTATATGTGCTGTTAATGGAAATGTACCTATGTCTTTTCTACCACAGTTCTGCCTTGCTTGCTAGGAATTCTGATTCAAGTCATAGCAAAAACCTGAGCACTACTGAACATGTCAAATAGGATCTTTCTCAACAAAGATGTCTCTGGCTCACCTATGAATGCAGACAGAATGTACAACAGCAGTGCAGTGTGATATAATGTAACCTTCTGTCTTGACAAAAATCAAGGCTATTTAGTAGAATCTGTGTTTCTCTCCCCGTCTTTCCTTTTCCGTAGACTTGTTGTACGTAAATAAAGCTGCAGCACAAGTGAATGAAGTTCTGTCTCACCTGCTCAGTCACAGGCATTCAAGAGAGACATTTGTCGTATAAAGTTTCTGGGGTTCTTTTCTCCTCATTTCTATTTCTTCCTTTTCATGAACAGTTAACTGTTAGGAAAGGGCAATGCAAATGTAGTCCCCTATAATGAAATGGCAATTATAGTATTGTCACAATGGAAATTCATGACTGCTAAGGATTTCAGCTCTGATGACTGTTCTCAAACTCATGGCTGTGCCCAGTCACCTCCCATCTAGCAGCTGTGAATGAACTTTGCCCTCATTTATAACTCTACTGCAGATTGGAAGGTTCCCATTTTCTTAAAACAACACACTTTGTTGCAGAGTTGACTTCTGTGGAAAGCTGTGTGGTGACTCCAGGAATATGGCTGTCTTCCTAACACTACTGTGTCTGTGGTGTTTCTGCCAGCTGGCTCACGCAGCAGCGCCAGGCTCGTGGTGCTGACCACAACCTGCAATGTGACTGGCCCTTTCAGCCAGCCTGAAGTTCCCTGCAGACCTGGATGGAAGTGTCCTTCCATGAGGATGCTCACAGTAGTTAAGTAGCATGTTCATTAAATTCAGCTGGTTGGGGAAAAAAAAAAAGCAGAAGGTAAGGTAGCAGTTAACATATGAAGGATACTATTTGATATATATTGTTTTACTGCAAAATTTCTATTCCATTCAATCTACCTACAACATTAAGCTACCTATACGGAACTGCATTCTGTGATAAAAGTGCTTTTCTGCTGAACTCTCGAAATATGACTGACATCTTGTTTGCTTTGGGCAAACAACAGTTCCTTTGACAAAGGGATTTATTTTTATGATTGTCAGACTAAAGCTCTCTGAAGTGGTTCTTACTCTCAGATGTTAATTATAGGTGGAGGGAATTGAAACAGAATATCTAAAACTGATATTATTACATATACAAACAAGCATTGCGTAGGAATATTAATGTTTAACTTCTGAGGTAGTCAGGTGTGTGCTTATGGAAGAGACTCTGCAATGCAGGGCTTTCTCCTGCTGTTTCTCACTTGCCTTAGAAATTCCATAACTAATTGGAAGATAGTACAGCTTTGCCTCACAATATTAGAGGAATTTACATTGTGGAAAGTCACAAATGCAAGCAAACTCTTTGCTCAGTCAACAGAAGTCAGAGAAATAAACAGTGAATATTAGGTGTACTGTTTTCATATGGTGTTCCTTGCAGTAGCTATTTACCACGGAAAGGAAGTAATGTCATTTGTGGCTGGAACCCACATTTGCTTGACTTTCTAGTGCCGGGGAAAGGTTTGGTGGAGTTAGGAAGAAACTCCGTGGTGCGTTCATTATGTCAATACCGATTGTGTAACTTCGTTTAGCTTTGCACAGAGGAATTGAATTTTTGTTTTGAGTACTCTGAGGAGTGTCCTAGGGGATTTTGCCTATAGAAAGAAGCAACAGAAAAAGCCAATTAAAGATGTAAAGTTAAAAATGGAATGACACACTTTTGGCTCAAATAGCTTATGAAGTCAAGTGGAATTTTGGGGCCAATGAATCTTTGTGCTCTGCACTGTGGGGTTGGAGACTAAGTTTAATTTCCATCCTGTTCATTCATTCTCCAGCTAGATAGAGTGAGGACTGCCCCCCAAAAAAACACAGTTAAGCTTCAGGGAAGAGCAGAGTTAGGAAGTGACACAGGAGAGTCAACAATCACTGTGTGATAGCTGCAGGGGTTATTTATTTACTTATCAGGATAGCACCCTCTTCTTCCCGTAATCTAGAAGGTTCTGGTTTCATTACCTTCATACTTTCTGCCTATAATGAGAGCTGAACCCAGTAAAGACTCTCCTCTTCTGGCACAGGATCAAATGAGCTCTCATATGTGCAAAAAGCAGTCAATTTTAACTTGAATTGAGTATCGATAGTCCGCTCACAACTCTGAAGAGCCCTGTGTATAAGATCACCAAAAAAAAGGCACTGGGTTACATTTTTGGCAAAAAGCAACCCTAAGTACAAATCCATGAACGTTTAAAAATGTGAAGCATTTCCTTTTTTTTATGTCTCCTCAGATAAAT
>NW_008824283.1:2481682-2507896 GCF_000699105.1 Pygoscelis adeliae | reverse complement strand
AGGAATTTACTGACATTGGTCAATGATTTCATCTGTGTGACAGACACTTCTTCTACGGACCTGTTGTGGTGCATTTACTCAGGATGATGTCAGAGCCAAGGGAGGAGCAAGAGAGCACAATTCCCAATATGAGCAACTCCAGGCACATCCTCATACTCCATGGCATGATGGTAAGCAGAAACGGATGCGTTCACTCCATGCAAGCGGTTTCATCATTCTTTTGGGAAAGTACTTAGTGGAAGTTCCCTCATGCAAGGCTTTCTCCTCACTTTGAAACCTAAATTGTTTGCTGAATGACAGTTATTGACTAACCAGTAATCTTCCCTGAATAAGGAACAGTAGGTAGGTTCACACCCAAAATCTCAAAAGACACCCCATAATGACATGAAAAGATGCGTGTCTGCTTTTGCCTTGATCAAAAAGAAATGTAAGCAGTCACCTCCTTTCTTGTTTTGCTTCCTCTGTGCCCCAGTCCAACTACGTTGCTTGCAAGCAGTAAGAACTGAAGGACAGTGATCACTCTCTCTGCTCCTCACCTTTCTGCATCTGTGGAGCTCAGGCAGTAGAGACCTGCTCCTTGGATGAAGCCGCTCAATCTTAATGTCTTCCCCTGCCTACTCTCTTCCTTGCATCTGAACACAGGGGCCATACCAGCTGTGTTCCCCTTCTTAGCTGGTTGGTTGAGGTTGTATCCCCTAAAAGTAGCTTTTTTAAAAAACTGCAGAACAATAGCAATAACAACAACACCGGAGTACATGATGTCTGTTAGTCCCATTGCTGTTAAACCTTGAGACAAGGCATTGCAATGTGTTTTCATGTGTCTTGTGCCATACCTAGCCACAAAGACACAGGACACTGCAGTGGAACTCTCCTCTTGTTTTTTCCCCTGCCACAGTGTTTGGGGTCAGGTAGATGTTCATATCTTTCAAGGTTAAAATTGGAAATAAACCCCAGGATTTCTCAAAATTTTTAGAAGCAATACTTAAAAGAACCCTACATTCTTTTGTGTCTTTATTTCCAGTCACACTTCTATCATTTCTATCATTCTAGCATCTTTATATGTAACATGTTGAGTACAATTCTGGCCAGCATATGGATCAGTCAGCAGCTGAATACAAAAAAACCTCTCTTTAGGTACCAGGGTGTGCTTGGTCTTAACCTAAAAGTCTTCCCAGTGTTCTCTGCTACTGTTTGAGATGGGATATAGAGCTCACCTGGCCTTTGGCCTGATCTGGGCCATACGTTCTTATTCTTTGCTTCCTATTTTACTTTTTTTTCCCTTTAATTAGAAACCTAAGGGATCAGAACTGTTAAACCATGAACTAGTTATAAAAATGTTGCATGATACAACAAAATCTACCAGCAAAAGAGTAACTTCTACAGGATCTGAAACTGAGTCAGAGATCAAGACTCTGTCCATATGGGCTCAAAGACCTGCCACTGCTGCATTCTTGTGATCACAAAGACTGTCCATGTGCCTGTCCTCTCTAGTTTGTGTAACCTATGTGCAAATGAGGTAGTGAATTTTTTGGGCACAAAATGAAAGGAGCGCCACAGGCCATACAGTGCGCAACAGGGGAAAGAAGAAAGAAGCCCCCCCCGAGCAGTGGGCTACAACCAGCAACTGAGTTGCTTGCACCCAGTACAAAACTGCCATTGAGTTGGCATGAACAGAAACAACGTATTCCTGGTCAGGAATGGTGGTGGCAAACACTGGGAAAGCTCAGGACAGGGGCCATACAGAGATGCAACTTCAGGTTGTTATTATTCCATTCTTACAGCTGGCATATCGGCACCCACACCTGCCCCTGTATCTTGAACAAGAAGCCTTCTGCAAAGATTTCATTCAGAAATGTGTGGTGACGAGAAACGGGGTTGCTGTGGTTAAGTATGAAACAGTCTAATTCCCATTAATCTTGTAACAGTCTGTATGTCAGCACAGCTGGGAATGAGACAGACAAAATAGTTAAAAAACGAAGACTCTCTCTTCTGTCTCTTTCCTCTGCCTGTTTAATTACTTTTGGCTGCAGAGACATCATATTAGTGGTAAAAGAAATTTTTAAAAGACTTCCCCCTTTCAAATAAAAACAAGATAAATTCAGTTAACTGATTTGTATCATAAACATTGTAACAACAAGGACTGCTCAGCAGTTTAAAAACTGATGAAGAAAGCTGATGCTGTTGAGAAGAGGAAAAAATATATATGGATCTTTTGTTTTATGGCTACAATTAATAACTGTAATAAAGGACAATTTTTCTGGGGCGATAATTTTAAAAAGTAGAAAAATGTAATACAAAATTACAGCACAATGCAGTACTAGAGAAAGCGTGTTTTTGCACTGAAAGAAGTGATACTGTAAAAAACTTTTTGGGCTTCCATTTTTTTAATTTACAAAGAAATACACTGAGAAATTATTGAAATATTTGTGTGCTCCCTATTAGAGTTCAGATCTACTCTGAACACCTTTTTAATGGACAAAGTTAAGGAACATGAATTCTCTTGCACGCTGCCAACTTAAACTCATGTGTTGCTGGTCTCCCTAGTGGTTTGCTGCATGATTAACTACATGAAACTAACTATGCAGAGAGAACAGAATATATTAGTTTTCTGTCCTTGAAATTCCATGATATATGACTCAAGTGGATATTGAAAACCTGGGTTTCATATTTCTTCAAATTTTCCACTGGAATTTCAAATGTCTGTTGAGAATTTTAGACTACTGTGGTGACCTTACTCTTTTAAAAGCTTGTTTATAAGCATCTTAGAACAGGCCGTGGGCCAGTTTGCAAACCTCTGTTGCACAGAATATATTAAAAAAGCCTAACACATGCATTCATTCCCTAAATAAGCCAGAGGATAGACCTAGGTCTCCTGATCCACTCTTTGAGAAGGCAGGCAGCACACTTCAGGTCTGATCATGATCCATTTAAAAACAGTAGAAGTTTTTCCTATCCTCAAGTCGAGTGGTTCCAGGTTGTTTCAGCCCAAGCCTGCACAAATGGGGCAACCTTTCTGCAGGCACCTTGGTTAGATTCAGAGAAGTCTGAAATAGGTTTTCCTGTCTAAGCATTGTAGCTTTAGTACCCAAGAGGGTTTTTTGTGAACACTGGTGCAAAAGCTCTTTTCACTGACATCTACGCTGAAACACCCATTATATTGGAGGGAGAAGGATTAAGCCTGTACTGTTTTCTCTTTAAACATGGAACATTCCTTTTCCCACTGTACAAACTCTCTATAAATTCGCGTTAATCCAAATCTGTCTTCTATCAGGAATAGAAACTAAAAGCCAAAAAAAGGCTTTTCTTTCAGCTTTCTTTTAAGAGCGTGCTGCAAAGTTCCAGAAACTGCTCACACCTTTTGCAGTTTATTAACATAAAAGCTCTGTAAAGTTTTGAATTGCATAGTTTTAATTAGTCCTAGACTAGTACCAAGCAACCTTATTATTTCTCTAATTATAGTATTAATAACTCTCACAATTTTACAGGGACTCATCTTTTCTTAACATGACAGTTAATCTCAAGGCTTAGATTTACATGATAACACATGAGATTGAATTCTCAGCTTACATTTTTTACTAAAATTAACTTCTAACTATTGTGATTGCAAAGAACAGCTGACGAGTGTAACTTGGCTCCACCCTGAATCCTAAATACAATACCAGCAGAAGACAGAAAATGTTGTTTAAAAAATAACTCCCTGGAGTAGGTAATATCTGGGGACTGCAGAAGGCTAGCAGGGCTGTAGCCCCTCCCGGGCACGTTTATTCCAAATGTTATCTGGTACATAACAGCTGGGAGGATTTGCCAGTCCACAGTCTCTCTCTTTTCCCCATTCTACTGTGGTTGCTAGAAACCATCACATGTCAAAGCTCCTGAATTTTTAGCATTCAGGGCTGGTAATACTGTAGTCCCACTTATTACAACATGACTTCAGCAAAGCTAACGTTCACAGAAGTTACAGAAGCGAATGTCATATCACAAAGCAACCACTGGAGTCATCTCAGAAATTTCCTTTGACTTTCAGAAGTTGAGGGATGCTTCAGTGGTTCATTTGTGAAACATCTTTGCTTTCCAAATAGGCCTTTTATGACCTCATTCATCAACAGTCATAGGAAGTGTTAAAGCTCTTATTACGTAATTTAAAATATCTCTTCACCACCTCCAGGAACCTGGAATTTTCTGACAGATAAAAAATGATGCAACAAGATGCCTAGATCATGACTGGGCACTTGGTCTTGCCATGAACTCCTGGTATCCCCTATAAGATGGGGTCCTATTCTCAGTTTGAGTCTGTAGGCTTTAGCATAAAATAAATGTATACGCATTAATAACTACATAGCAAAATAGGAAGTTGTCGTGACTTCCCTTTTCTTCCAGGTATATCCTCGAGTACTTTAATTTATGTCCATCTTCCCCGTCAAAATAGCAATAAAAGCAGATAAGAGAAGTATTTTTCATAATGATTACACTTTGTACTGACATACATGCTCTAAGAGTACAATTGAAATTCTGTCAATACCGTATTTCATACACAGATGTCAGGTTGCTCTGCTGGGACCCTGAGCTTGATCAGAAGCTGCGTGGCAGTAGTTAGCACAGTGCCAAACCTGAACTACGTGCCCTCTTAAGAAAGGTTCAAATCTGCTTGTGAAATACCATGTAAACGTAGACTTAGTCAATGGAACTACTAGCAAGAATAACTCCTCTGCTCTGCTCTACTTTGCTCTCCTCTCATTAATGCCATGATAACAGGCCGGTACCTGAGCAATGTGCATGTGTACAGCACGCGTTGTTTGCTTTCCCTGGAGGAGGAAGTGTGTGCAGATTAGAAGGGAAAGAAGGAGGGCTTGCTTGCTCTTTGGAGACACATTGCAGGCAGGGTAAAAAAAAAAAAAAAAAAAAGATGCATTTGGAGCAGAAGGCAGTGATGTTTTCTGACTTCCTGAAACATTTCATTCAGAAGTCTTGGGCCATTTCTGGAGAAAGACCTGTTTTCCTCCCTTCTTCTCCCCTAAAGAAGCATTACCTTTATGTCCAGATTTCTTACTATTAAAAAAGGTGAGAATTTTTAACCACCATCATCCTCTCAACACTCCAGGTGCTGTTTTAGATTTCCTTAGCCCAACTCTGGTGCAGCTGGAAAAGAATGGCCATGAGGGTCCTAGATAAAGCTGGAAACTTACGTGAGTTTTTGCAGTATACTACCAAAAGGCTGGAGTGGTTCAAAATGTCTTTCAGTGCCTTTGACAATTTTCCCTTTTCCCCACAATGGGAGGAAATGAACAGCACTTTTCTCCCCAGCTCTTCCCTTCACCAAAGCTGCAGATCACTTAGCGTGGGCTATGCTAGCCAGTGCAAAAGCAACAGTCCTTCATCTATGGTTCATGAGCAGCCTGTTCCTCATAAGGCCCTTTGATATTTCATGTGGCCATAGGCATGTAACAAGCTCATACTGCGTTAAAGGAGAACAATGTCTCATGTTGCCAACAGCTTATTATTTGTTTTACCTCCGAGACTGCAAATCCAAGTGCCAAAATGAATTCTTATGGTTTCCGAAACAGAATAATTAAAAAAAAGTAAACTGTCCTTCAAATACTGTGCTATTAAGTGATAGGTGAGTGGTTAAAAATAGAATATTCCATATAATCCCACAAAAATTACAACATAATGATGCCTGAAATATAAAAGGTCTGCGAAAAGTGTTGTTATAACCAATTTCTGTCTCTCTCTGAGGCATGCTTAAGCTTTGCAGTTCTTTTCTACTCTGCTTCTATTTTGATTAAAGTCACTCACTGAATGCTTTGTCTTAAGTGCGTGCGTTAAAAGCATGTTACTTGCTGTACAAAACTGACATGTATCACAAAGTTAATTCCCACCTATCAACAAATATCTTTTGTAATGATATCTAATCAAATAGATGTATTTCATATGAGAAAATCAATTAATGTCTGAGAAAAGTATTTGATGAATTTTAGATGATTAATGCAATTCCAAAACCCGAGAACAATTTCTCAATAACTTATTCTCTAATTGAATGTTAGTGTAGACGTTTTTTCTTCTCTTCAATGTCATGCTATAGCTCTCCACTTTATCTTTCTCCTGCGTTGGTCTTTCTTCAACTGTGGCCAAGGAATAACTGAAGAGCAGTATGAGAGAATCAAAGCATTTTCCAGACCATGCAATAGATGCTCTTTAGTAGTTGTCCACATTGAAATTATTTTCCTATATTGCCTGATCCTAACACCAACGGAGAAGTCTTATGTATTAATTGGCTTTTAGTAAAGAAAATAGAGTTTTCCAGGGATGTTCTTATGGCTTAAAGTACTGTGATGGACTACACTGGTTGTCTGCTTTGTCACCTTCAAGTTTATGTAGAAAGGCTAACGTTGTTTCCTGTAGACTTGTTGATCCCAGTCCAATAGTGTGACTCTGGGTTTTAAAAGACTATCTGACCCCATCACGCATCCATTGCTAACAATCACTGGCTCTAAAAACTGTGACCACTCTACCTACCTACCTACATACCTTTCCCTGTCATGTCTTAAATCAGCTGAAATTCCTATTAGTGTAATACAAGTCACAAGTATGTCATCAGGTTCTCTGCACAGATACTCACCTACTGAATTTGTTGCCCAAGGATTTTATCCTTGCCTATTACTAACTTATTGTGAATACCTGAAAAAATGCTATATGCAATTTTAGAATTGCAAAGAAGTCAAGTGTCTGGCCTCCTTTGTATGGAAGTTGCCTGACAAACAAGAAAATGCTGCTTGAATTTAAGTCAATAAGTTACTACTGGGTTTTTCCCTTTACTTTCAGTTTGATATGTTATTTCCCCCACCCCCAGCACTATATCCTGGCCTAAGTAATGGTGACAGTGGATTTCAAACAGTTGCAACATCACACTCAAGAAATGAGTGAACTTCACATAAAGCGAGAAACTTACATCTAGATCCTGCAGTTTAGTGTAGCGTATCAGATTTATCAAATGTAAACAACAGATTTATGATGGAAACAGCCGACTGAAGTAATAGGAAACATTGCATTGCACTGCATTGCATTGCACTTAAAAAAAGCAATGAACCATCTTCATATGCGTGCTCGGGGGGAGGAACCTTTGTGCTTCCTGTGTTAAAGAGGACTGGTATCTCTATGGTTCTGCAATGAATCTTACAGAGATACCAGTTTCTTTTGTATCTCTGCCCCATATTTTCTGAGTGACTATGAAGATTTGCAAAAGCATATCGTAGACTTAGGTACCCAAATCCCATTGACTCTCTGGAGTCATTTACTGTAGAAAATGTGATTGGGTTCTTAAAACCCTTTTGAAATGTCATACCTCTTTTTGCTTTTTTTTATCCTTATACTGGATAGTACTGTCTCCTTCCTCGCATTCTTTTTTTACTTCTAATAGTCTCTTAATACAGGCTGTATGTATAATGGAGTCTACGTAGAGACACCCAATGCGTTGTGAGTTGTAAGTTGACTGGGCAGATGTATATTTACTGGGGGAGAAGGGAGTAGGACTAAGAGATGAAAACCCCTTCTTTCCACTTCTCTCATTTAGCACCAGCTAGTGCTCTGTGTCTACAGGTATTTTATATCCACATCCAGCCCTACACTGAACAACACTTAGCTCTAATCTGAAAGTTGAATAGCTACATTAGCATGATACTGGCCAATTAATTAGGTCAGGCCACAGTAATGCTATTGTGCAATTTCTACTCTGGAGGTAGGGGATGGCTTACCAACTTGGAGCGCAAATGAGGTAAACATCTTACTGTCCTCTCCATCTAAGGAGAGATACCCAAAGTCCCCATCTTGGGTTGCTGCTCTAGTTGTAGCATAACGCAAAGGAATCACTGTTGTATAAAGCTTAGATTTTTTGATTTTTAATAGAAGCAGGATGTATTTTTCCCCTCTATTGTTTTGCATTTCTCTCAAGGTTTGATCTTGGTTCAGTGATTCCACATAGTAGCTTGCGACTGGAATTTTTTAGGAAAGCTCATTGATATGCTAATATTACACAGTATTTCCTGATGAAGTCACATAAATCACTGTTTAGTGAATTATATATAAAGAACAGAGTTCAATTCTCACTGCTACTACAATAACAGTAATAAAATTTGATCTTTGGCATTAATCTCCAAATTGACATCCATGCAAAACTAGCCAGATGCCGAAGGAAATTCCATATAGAGGAACCATACTGATCATACAGTTTATATAAATCTTCCTTTTACTAATGTTACACAGGTTTTTTCCTGGATCGTGGTGAAATAACTGTGTCATTCCACAAAGCAAAAATCATCTGTCCTTCAAAAGAAAGAAAAACCATTTTCAAATGGACCATTTCTGCCAAAAAGGAATGTTTCCATTGCATTAGAGGAAAGCAAAACATGGACGTAGAGTTTCCACCATTCTCTTTCAGCGTCATAGGGGAAGTAGGATAAAACAATGGGAGAGAAGCTGCTCTCCTCCAAATTTCCCCTTAAGAATATATGAGCTCATAATGAAAAACCAGACTGTCATCAAAAGATATTTTCACAATCTCTATGTTTTAATATTTAAAAATTCCTCTGATGGATCATAGCAAACTATCCCATCATGGAATTTCCACGCAGATGTGTCTGTGCTCCATAACTGGCATCTAGGATTCTTGACATAAAGCTTGGGTACCGTATTACTCCATTTGTCCTGTAACAATAACTGAGCTAAGGCAATTATGTAGCTTTACGCATGTGTGTGCAAGCATACACTCTGAAAATGTGTATTTATTTATATTAATCATTAACTATTCGTGTTTCAGAACTGAGCAGGCATTTAAAGACTACCGTCAAGTTGGGCAGATGTTTAAGCTATGCATTAGTGACATTACAGTCAAAAAAGAAAAGCCATAATACATGGTTGACATAAGCAAACAGGCAAGCTAAGATGGGTTGAGAAAGGAGTAGGCAACATGTATGTAAAGTTCCTTGTGCCCTTTTTTGTCTGCTCAGTGACTGAATGCAGCTTTCAAGTTTTCCTGGTCATTGCCGGCTTGCTGTTGAACTTGTGTGTTATCACTGAAGTGACTTTTGGAAATTGGAAATTGTCTTAAATGGGAACAAATTGTTGCTTAACCTTGATTCAGCCTGGGCTCTTTCTCATTTGTGAAAGGAGAGCTGCCCTAAGTGCTTCCTGGAGGCTGCAATTAGAACAGGCTGAGACTACAAGGGGAAAGGGGTGTCACTGTTCACTGAGGCTTCCTCCCGGCCCTTGTTACAAGGTCTCCTCTGGGAGGAGAAGCAGATGAATGGGAATATGGTGCACAGCCCAGCCTCCTTCTGACATGCATTTTAAAAGTAGTCAGGGACCAGGATCAGGAGGAGACAATTTTGTCACCTGGAACAGTTCGAATACCTTTCACTTGCCTGTGCCCCAGCTGCTTCTGTCACATCTTTCTCAACGTGCTTTCTCAGACTGCCATTTTCTCTTTCTGAAGAGTGAAACAATGGCAAAAGAAGTGTCAGCATCTGCACGGCCCACCTTTGGCAAAATGGCCTGGATAACAACAGCTGTTAAGATAGGAGTGGGAATATAAACAGTGTATGTGAATGGAGGACCCAAAACTGCCTGAGAAGACGTCTGCCCAAACGATCATGTAAGAGAGGAAGACAAGCATCAGCCAGATGCAAAGACGGTACGTGTGCTTGTAACCCACACATTCTCTCAATGTGTGTGTGTAAGACTGTGTGTATGTGTGGGAGGGGGAGATTAGAGCTTTTGGGGATAAGTGGAGGGTGGAGATGTATAGGTATTAATTAACATTTTAGAAGTGTCTAGTACTCTGGCTTATCTGTTATATTATTGATATAGATCTCAAATGAATAGTTCACTGGTTGCTGGTCAATTCTGTGTCATGAATAAATCAATAAACCACTTTGATCCAGATTCAGTATACAGTATGTGAAGGGAGCAGTTCTTCTCTGTGACAGAGCCACTATTTCAAACCTGCTTCAGAAAGCTGCCCTCACGGCCTGCAGCCCTCTCACTCTGCTCTTGCCCAGCTCTGGCTGTGAGCTCTAGCACAGGGAGGTCTGGGGCTGATGTTTGGGTAACAGGTTGGTACACTGGACTCAGCAGGGAAGTTGTTAGGCCCATCTGAGATTGCAGTGCTCTAGTTTTGTGTTTTGTCAGATGGGAGGGAGTTAAAGCTCAGCTGCCAAAGGTGTATGTGAGCCTACTCAAGCAGTGTTTCTTTGAAGAGGATGGCTAAGGAGAGAAAAGGATTCCACTGGCAATACTGTACCTTTGTGTAACGCTTTCAGCACAGTTAATCCAGAATCCTGAAACTACCCTCTTTCAAATTAGAGCATGCCACCCTCTCTGCTGTCTGCCTCCCAGATGTGTGACAATAAACAGGAACCCCATGCGCTGGGAACTGCTGGGGTTCATAAGTTTATCTCACTGCTAATTTGGGTTGTTCCTCCTTTTGTTTTATGTTCTTGCCATATTTGGGGGCACCAAATATGCAACATATTGCAGATGCTTGTGTTGTTTCATCTGTGTGAAGGACTTCTGAAAGACCATTGACTATAGCAGAAGGGACAGGCACGGTATTTTCATTGCTGGATTACTACATTATAGCTTTGCTCTCTGGGCTGTGGGAATACTCCCGTCACTAGAAAGCACATAGGATATAGTTGTGTCTCTTTATGAATTCCTAAAGCACGTCAGGTTGAATTTCAAACCTTTTTTTTTGCTTTTATAAGCAATGTATTTCTTCTTGTGTATAACTTTTCAGTCCTCTTATTCAGGTTTGGAACAGGGCTAGAAGAACAACTCAGTTTTGTTTTGCCTGACAAATAAAGTGAATTGTTTTCTATTATTTCACAAATAATAAAAAAATCAATAGAAACTTTTTCCTCATTTTCAAAGTATATGTTACGTATGGGCTTTTCTTATGCTTGAGTACAGGTCTAAAAGGAACATCAGTTTATAAAGAAAAAACAATAGGTTATATTTAAAAACTACAACATAATGTGACAATCTCAGGTTTTTATCTCTGAGCCAGAACTAATTGTTTATTTTTTGGTTGACCTAATCCTCAATTTTTAGAATAAACACAATTCTAAAACAGCAATTAAAAATTAATTTTCACTTAGCTTTACTTCTGATTGATGTGGTAGCTGGGATTTTATTTCATGTAATTATCTCTGTCGTGCTTACCAGGTAGAAATAGATTTAGTTTATTTAACTTTCTCTTTCTGTCTTCATGATATACTCCCCATCAGACAGTTTTGGAAGTTTATTCAGTCTGTATTTATTCTTCCTTGGATGATGAACAGGCAGTATGAGAGAGACAGAAAATCAGGCAGGAAAGGAAATGCCTCTGGCATACCATAAAGGTCACTGTAACAATCTCATAATCTCATTTCCTCTTTAAAGTTTACCTGGGAGTCCCAAACTTTTTTTTTTTTGCTTTAGCTCTGCCACTATGTAAAAAAGGAACTCAAGCCACGTGTTGCAATTCTGTGGTATTGCGGTGAAATGGAGCATCCCTTTCCTTTCAGAGTTTAGAAGTATTTATAAGGGAGCCAGCACTTTGTTTCCTTCAGATCACAAAACCAACCTGCCTGGCAACTTCAGCTAACAGGCATCACAGGAAAAGGTGAGAATTCCTTTCTTCTCTAACACTGGGGCAACACAAAGTCTGGTACCAGCTGCTTCAGGGGAAACTAAGGAAAACTTAAAATTATTTATTTAAAAGTATATTTAAATAGTTGTTGTGACATTTTTCTCAGGACAGTATTTATATGCTTATGTGCCTGAAGTTAAGCACATAATGTATATATGTATATAGCTCATAGAATTGTTATCTAACCAACAGAACAGCTAATGTTATAAAGTAATAATCTTTTGTATCTTACCAATATTCATGTTGCTGGGGTGTGTGCATCGACAAATATGTATTTATGGTCGGACTGTTCTCTGTTTTAAAAAACATGCAACACCATTGACTTGGCCCTGCCTTGAGCTGGGACTGGTCCAGATGACATCCAGAGGTCCTTTCTGACATAAATTATTCTGTGATTCTCAGTGAAGGAATCTGTGCTGATTTACAGCAGCTCATGCTCCAGATTGCAGGCAACTTATGATGTTGGTACACACTCCTCATCTATGAAGTGCTCAGGCAACTGCACTGGTTAATGATGCTCAGAAACTGAGTTTATTTGTGATTAATTTTTCAATAAAATTTTGAGATGGGGGTGGGGGTGTTCTCCCCCCCATCTCAAAAATTGAATAATTTTCCATGAAAACGGTTAACTTCTTTCATCAAAAACCTGAATCGTGAAGCTTCTCCCTAAAACCAGGAGAAACTTTTCTGTTTTCAAGGTTTCAATTTTGATGAAAGGTTGATACGGAAAAGAACGCATGTTTTACACCCTTCTCCTTCAAGTTTTAGCTGATATTTCAGATGCTGGTTTTATGAAGCATAGTGATGAATGCCATGTTGTGATGAAAGAACCGAACGTCTTTCAGAAAGTTGCAAAATGTATTTTTCTTTCGCAAATTACAGATAATCCTGTGTGCAGTAGAAAATCATCAGGAGCTAAGAATGTTTGCCTTTTAATGAAGCAATATACTGCTGATAGGCTGCCTGACAGTGTCTGGCTTTTCACTGAGGCTCGCGCCTCTTTCTACAGATGCAGTACAGATGCAATGTGAGCTGGTTCCTCTCCTAGATACTCTCTCTGGATAGTATACTTGTAGCTTCTGGTCCCATTAATAGCTGTGCTGTGTGGTGTACAAAATCAGATGGCACGTTTTCTTGGCATTGGTCCAGAGACAGCTGACTTGATCAAGATTAAGGACCGCTAATAATAGCAGGAGCTGCCAGTGAGTAACAGAATTGGTGCACACAGAAATACACACATACTCTTCCTCCATCAACCCAAATGAAAATGTTTCATAGCACATGAGAAATCAGGAGGACTACTCCCCTTTCACTGAAAAAGACTGGTTTGGGAGGAAAAAAAAACAAACGGCTTAATTTTGTGTTTTTCATGTGCATTCAGACTCCCACTGTAGTCAGAATAGTCTTTGAAAGATATATTCACCAATCTCTCTTTCTAAGTCATACTCCTATTCATTTGGCTTAATCTCCATTTGAAAAAGGTCTGAAAATGTATCTAAATAACTGTCATTAAAGTTTTTTATGCACCCAGTGGTTACTACAATATTTGGCAAATATGTTTTGTGTTTCATGAAAAGCTCTAGCTGTATTTTGCATTCAGGACAAATATACATTTATATCTTGTATATACAGCTATATACTTATGTATTCTCAAGTAAGATACATGTATATGTCTCAAATGAACACAGCAACAATGATATACATATCCAGCCATTTCTGCAAATACAGCTGTGGCACTGAATCCAGTAGGAATTTTGCCTGAAATTGCTTGCAAAATTAATTAGACTATGCAACCTCAGGTTGCACTGGTACTAGAACTAGTACCAGTTAGGCAAGTGTCAGTATTGACGCCAGCTCTGCACTGCATTATTGACACTGTTACACTTGTTCTCACAAAGATGGTGAAGACTACAGTCCAGCAAAACTCTTCAGCAGGTCCTTCATTTTGGTCGCAATACTTTGTTTTAATAGGACTATTGACATGCTTAAACCAAGGAATATACTTATACGCTTTGTATGACTGGAATTTAATGTCCATTGATCCTTTAGTCCAATGTTCATGCAACTAGCCTCACTGGCATCAGCAGGACTTTTCTTGCATGAGGAATATTTAACTGAGGGACCTGGGAATGCTTCTGAGCTCCTGACCATGTAAGACCTATGCACACAACAATTTCCTCTAAGTTCTGTGATTTCTTCTATAAACTGGTTTGCGGTGTGAATAACAAGCGGATCATAATCTTGACTTAAGCTCCAGCACAAACCTGATATTCAATTTTTCCATAGTCTAAGAGTTCTTAGAATGTGAGAATGTTTCTTCAATGGAACTGACTCTGTCTTCTTATTATCCTGTCCAGCATTGAGCTCGATTTCAGTACACACTTAACAATCCCCTTTTTTTCCTACAGATGTGTCGCCTACTATTTGCCTTATTTTCATTATTTTCCTTTGTTGCCCTTCTGGAAGCACAGTGGAAACTGAGGGAAAATGGTAAGCAATCTTCACTTACTGAGACCTACAGCTGACTGTAGGACACAAGGGTATTTCAGAATTATACTTGTGTCCACAAGCACAGAATTTGTTAACTATAGTATCTTAGGCCAAGGTTCTTCCTATTTGTTTGTGAATAACTAGCCAACTAATTGGTATTAATGGAAGAAATATTTAGAAGTCGTAAAGTGTCATACAACAGCCACTCTGAATATTTGCATTAGAAACTGTCTTATTTCCTATTCCCTGTTCTCTTGTTTCAAAAGTTTCAGTCATGCAGTCTGGAAGCAGAAATAGTATCTTGTGACTTAGGTAATAGCCCACAAACAAACAAGTGAAGAATTATCAAAAAGAATATTTCACAGTAAAACCTAAAACCTAGAAATAGTTTATCCAACTTTTCTGGTAAATAACTTAAATGTAAATACATTTGTAAAAATAGAGGGTCAGTAATAAACAAAAAAATCTTTTGAATAACTTACCAGAAAATTGGGCTAAATTCAGATAATCAGGCTTGCTGTTCTTATTCACCCAGTGTAGCTCCATAATCCAGGCTGTCTTTAATGCGATTATCCAAAAAGAAGGACCCTAATCAACATGAGAAGAGCATTCTCAATCTGATTTTGTTTTATTTGTAAAAGTAATTCAATTACTTTTCCCCATATCTTGACATTAAAAAATGATTTATCCTGTGGGTTCCCTGGGCAATACCACGGTGCTGAAAACTGCAAATATGTTTGTCAGTATTGAGAATAATCTTTGTGTTTAAAGTCTGTAAGATTTAGCTTGCCTGTGCTTCAAATATCCATAAGCAGTTTGGTAAGCTTCCAAGCTTCCTAGAGTTGCATGTTTTCTGCCATTTTAGATTCAGTGTTTGACATGTATTTCTTAGTGTTTCTTCTTTGTGGTAAAGTCTTAAAGCTCTCATCCTGGTAGTGAAATGCTCTGGTGAAAAGGTCTTAGAGCTCACTGGAACTCTGATTTCCTGAGCTGAGTGCTTGCTGTGGGGTTGACACACTAAGAAACAAATTTTTGCCACTTCTTGCATGTAGAAGAGTCTCTGAGGACGCTGAACGTGGTTGGGGAGCCTGTGACAGCAGTAGTATATCTGAGCAATGACAGTTAAATTTGAGAACTCTTGCCACACAGAAGTGTAGGTGAAGTTCTTCAGCCAACCACAGCAGAGAGACAAGATAAGATAATGTTTCTTTAATGGAATTTTTCCAAGTTATTTTGTTATGTGGTGTGTCTTCTAATTTGGAAAGACCAGCAGGGCACTTCAGAGTTACAAGATGGCATTTAGAAGACCACATCTCCTTGTTGCAGTCCACTTAGCTCTGCTGTAGCTCAGTGATCCCCTGTCTCTTAGTAATTGCTCCATTGGGACCAGGGTGATAGGAGTACAGATTGTTCCCTGCAGAAAATGGCAAACAGCATCATCTACAGGCAAATACAAACCATTTACCCAGAGCTCCCCTCCTTCCCATTGCTCACTCACAGACCTTTGATGCTGAAGAGGGCAAAGCGTCATAGCTTTGCACCATAGCAAAGCACCATAGTATGGAGTGGTTTTACATGCCATTCTGTGAGCAAAGGCCACAGGCCACGTGCAGGAGGAATAACTGGGCTCAGTGTGTCCTGGCATCCTCACCTTTAAAACAAAGGTACATGCCTACTTCCCACTGTTATAAACCACTGTAAGATTCTCTGGGAACATAGAAAAAAAATCACTTCTTCCATTAAAATGTCATCCCTATTGATCAGCAGGTTCTAGGTACACTGTAAATTTCTAAGTTGAACCTCTTCCTGTAGTAAAGATTTCCAGGTTATGGTGAGGCCTCGGGCAAGAAAGCCAGAGGTTTGTTAGCAGTTTTCCTGGAGAGTAGAGCTGAAAAAAAGGGCTCAGTTCAATCTTCATACTGTTAAGTATGAGTAGCTGCTAACATATCTTTCTCTGCAATGTCCAGTGTACGTCATAGAATCAGAGTGGAATGATGAGACACCAGCTAAAAGAGTGGAGCTCACCTGTAACACATCTGATGAAGCACTGCCAGTTTACTGGAAAAAGGGCAGCGAACTGAAAGGAACTGGAAAGACTCTGATTGCCGAAGTGAAAGAGTTCCCAGATGCTGGCAACTACACCTGTCTGACAGCTAATACCCATGAAATCGTCAGCTATGATTTCTTTCTCATAACTAAAATAGACTCCAATGGGCAAATGATAAGGTCAATTCTGAAAAGCTTTAAAGGTATGGTCATAAGATGATCTGATGTATCTTGCTCAGCTTTGTGCCTTAGAGCTTTGTGAGGACCAGAGGGACCTCTCTGGAGAAATGCATGAGAAATATCCACTTTAAAAAGGGTCCTCTTCAAATGCTTTACTGACAATGAAAGGCAAATGATTACTTTTGTGGGTCTGTATATGGAGCAGCTGATGAGCAGCATAGGAATCGGTTGCCATGGGATTAATTTAGGACTCTCTAGACCTATAGGATGGAGTGATAGTAGGAATGATTAAATACAGGATAACATCAATACCACACCACTGCTTTTTTGGTGGGTGGCAGTTGACTTGCTTTGCCTCCATCTCACAGACCCAGCGCTCAGGAGATGGTTTGCAAAACCAGGGCTACATGATTTGACAGAACCAGGACTGACCTAGATTTTCAGTGCTGTCATTTGGGCTTCTCCATTCACAATTAACCCACTGGGACAAGCCTGTGTTGTTTTGCATTTTCTGCATGAACCTCAGTCATCTATGTCTCATACTGCAGTCCCTCACTGTAGTGCCTGGAACTTAGGAATTTCCAGGACTTTTTCCCTGGCTCCTGGACCCACATATCAGATGCAGTAGGCTGGTCTGCCAGTCAGCTACATCCGGGGTACAATAGAGAGTTGTTGAGAGTCTGCAGTGCTGGGCAACAGAAATGAAACACACGCCTATACTGAGGCCTCATTCACTTCTCCCACTGGAAACATTCCCCATCAAGTGCCCTAGTGTGTGAAGACGTGAGATTATCCACTGCGTGCACTCTCATGTGCGGGGTAACAAATAACAGAGGTTTATCAACTGAATAGCTGCAATGTTTCTTTGTGAAATGAACAATGGATTTGTCTACATAAATCTCTTACTGACAGCTATCTGCGACAGCTTGGGTATGCTCTAGCTCCTGTCAATAGCCACGTAGATGTGGTTAATGTGGTGCCATGTAAACCAGCCTTCAGCCACGAACTGCGGTTATATGGCTTTTTAACTTCAGGTGGCTGCCCAAGGGGCAGTAAGAGACTCTCTCTGCCTATGTACCCACCACCTGCCAAAGTAGATGGGAGTCTATTGAATTTCTGTTTTCTCTCCGCTTTGACCATTTTGGCAAAAAGAGTAAATAAATCATGTTTTCTTTCTTTTTCCATCTAGAGCCAAACAGGACATTTTTAAAATGTGAGGCAAAGAACTACTCTGGAATTTTCATATGTTCATGGATGATAGAAAATGAGAGTCCGAATGTGAAGTTCACAATCAGAAGTCTAAAAGGGTAAAAGCTTGTACTTTCCTTAACAACCTCATAGTAAGGCCGGAACAGCCCTTTGTGTTACTCTGTGTAGGAGATCCTGCATTTTTGGCTATTGAGGACATGTAGAAGGCAAGGAATCCCACTTCCAGAGTCTGAACATCTGCAAAATGTTTTGAGCCATCACTGGGGCTAACTTAACTAATAAGGGCATGGAAGTTGCTCAGAAATGAATAAAGACTTGAAAATGGAACAACCCCCACTGGACTGTTACAGCTGCTACAGTACAGCCACAGAATAACTTAAGCAATAGCAAAAACAGTTAATGCAGGGGAGAGAGAGGAAGTTGAGCCAAAAGCAGAAACAATCATAGCACTGAGTCCCTTTGCAGCAGATCCAGTGGAATTAAGGGAGTGGGAGGCTGCACCCACTGCAAAAGCCACATGTCCACTGACAAGTCTCTGTTGAGGAACACTGCAGAAACCTGCAAGGGAAATATGTGAGGGGAACCTTGTGGGGATTTCCTACCTCCCTCTACTCTTGAGGGTTTCTCCAAAACATGGAGTGCTTGAGCAAAGGTCACTTCAGTTTGTTAAAGAAGAAACAACTGCAAAGTGTTTTATTTTGCTGAATGCAAAAATAGAACCAGATTCAGGTAGTACTTTATAGATGGCTTTTGTTATTTATCTCCCAATGGATACATTTTAACCTTCCCTTATTTCTTCCAGCAAGGTTTTGGAAAGGGCTAAGGAACAAAGTAAGATACTAGAGCTTGTCATGGGACAGTGGTAATAAGAAATGTGATATATTGTTTTAGATTTAAACACTAATTCCTTCTGCTAAGGTAGGGGGGCTTTTGTGATTTTACATTAATATGTAATACAGCACTGAAAATGTAAGAACTCCCACTGAACTGTCTCTGCAGCTGCTGAAGCACAGCCATAAAATGATACAGACAACAGCAAAACATTACCTTACCAGCTACATGTTATCATTGTGGCAACAAATTCTCAGAACAAACCAGCACTTCAGTACTTCTCTCTGTTCTGTATTCAGCTCTCAAGCAGATGTAACCTGCAGCAGCCCTGTAGCTCACACTGATAAATCAGTGACTGAATACACAGCCCAGTGCCAGAAAGAAAACTACTGTCCATTTGCTGAAGAGCACCAGCCAATTGAGATGTTCCTGGAGGTCATTGACGAGGTGGAATATGAGAACTACACTAGCAGCTTCTTCATCAGAGATATCAGTGAGTAGACCAGGAATCATGATTAACTCTTAGCTTTATTCTTGCTGCTGATAGTGGAACTAGCAACAGTAGCTGATCAAACCAAGCTTGGGAATCCCTGCCCTATTCTACTGTAAATCTGTATCAAGCCCCCAGTTACAGGAACAGGGGAAAACAAGTCTTAGCAGCAGTCCAGAAGAGGCAGAAGAGGAAGTGAAGAAGCAACATCTTCCTAGCTTGTGACCTCCAACCCTCTCACCCCCACATCTCCCAGAAGTTTCTGTAGCCTTCTCTATTCGATGGACGTGTTTTGGAAGGGGTATGTGGAAGAAGTCAGAAAATAACCAATAACCCAGCAAGCTCTTCCCTGAGAACTGCAGATTTACTCAGATAATGGTTAACGCTATGTACGCTTCCCTCCTGATCCATTCTTACAGATGGGCATCCAGGGCAGGTTAATAGAAACTGACAGGAAATAAGAGGACCAGTTCTGACCGTGATGCCACAGGGCACAGGGAAATGAAGCAGCATCCTAAAGAAACAGATGTTTTGCTAAATGCCCTAACGGTCAGCAGGGGTTGAAGATATTCCTCTGTGTCCAACAGAACCCTCTGCAACCCTTCAGGCAAAAAAAAGAAGGATCTTACCCAGAGAGACTCTGGGAGTGTACTTAAATTTCCGTAAGAAGCATACAAGGCAGTTCTTACACATCATGCCTACTCCTCTCTTAATCTCATGGAGGCTCCCAAACCTGATTCCTATAGAACTATCAACAGTAGTACACCAACATCTGACATTATGCTGCTAATGTGAATTAATTCCTTCTACATTTTTTCTTGCAGTAAAACCCGACCCACCCCAATGTCAGTATGCGGCCACAAATGGAACAGTGACCTGGACGTATCCCAGAACATGGAGCACACCAAAGTCCTACTTCCCTTTGACTTTCAGGGTCAAAGTTGAAAGTACAAAGAAACACAAAGACCAGGTAGAGATACAACATCTGAAACACTATTTTCTTGCTTGAACAGACAGTACAAATAATATAAGCTTAGTATGCAAGAATCATGGACTAGAATTAAAAAAAAAAAAAAGGGTGCTGAGACCCAAATGTGGCAAGGTTCTGTCTTGGCAGAAAAAGACCTCCTTCCCAGTTCTATGAGCAGTAAGATCCAAACAACACACTCTGGGGTGGATGCAACCCTGATGTAACTGGGGAGATAAAATCGTGCCCAGCATTGCATAGCTGTGCTAGCATGAGAAAAGTATTTACTAATTCATTAGTAGGCTGTGTGGGTCCTAATGTGGGAAAATCCCGATTTCCAAATCAAGAAGTCTAGGATCTGTTGCACTGATTTCCTTGTATGTTGTTTGTACCTAGGTAGCTCAGACTTTCTTTATAGGTGAATGGCAAATAAGGAATCAATTTGGTAGCATTTTTGTGAAGACTGGCGAAGACTATAGTCTTTGCCACACACTTTCCAGTTATTAGTTAATTGTTAACTAGACATTGCTACTCTGTATTAGCTTTAAATCACAAAATGGTTTTGCTTCCTTTGCTAATGCTCATGGATACCCTACAGGGTACACAACAGCAGTATCGCGATTTGCCTAGGTTGGCAAAGAAATCAACAGCAAAACTGGAAAGAAATACACAAACCGGTTGACCACAGTGCAGGTCCTTAACTGCAGTGCTGCTCTTCCTTGGTCCAGCAATCAGAAAAGTAACAAATGTAATGATCATTCCAGTTTGTCAACTGATTAAACCAAAGACACTAGAGGATGTCTTTTTCTATGTGAAAAAAATAAGCAAGCCTGTACCAGCAGATGGGGCCATTCCCCTAGCGCTGACTCCTTGATTTTAGTAGGGTTGTCTTGTACAAACCCTTAGGTAGAGAAACTGGAGAGTCTGCGGAGTGCTTCTTGTATCAGCCACGAGTCCTCAGTGGAAATTTCAACGATACTGAAAACCAGCAACTTCTGCCTTTTAGGGTTCTCGCTCTGGGAGAAGAAGGAAAAAGAAAAACCCAGATAAACAAATAAACCCTTTGTTTTCATGACCGTTTCAGTTTGGGGTTTGGATCACTTTACAACACTAACTTCAGTGGAAAGTGGGCTTTTTACTTTGTTTCTGCTGAGGCTCAAGTTCTCACAAGTCCTCATGACTTCGCTATCTGTGGGTGAAGATATCTGGGTTGAAGAACCCAGACTACCAGTGGGTTTTTTGAGTTACATGTGCTTGTTGCAAACTGTCTGGCACATATTGTACGTTCTGCTTGACCTTTACAATCCGCTAATGGAGCTGTGCCTTGTTCATAGGTCTATGATGCTGAAGAGCAGTCTATTCAGATTCCAACGACTGGGCCGAAAGACAAGATCTCTGTGCAGGCCAGGGATCGCTATTACAACTCATCCTGGAGTGAGTGGTCTTCACTTTGCAGGTAAGACTTACAGAACCTTCTACTGCAGGCGCAGGGATGATTCCTTACCTAGGAGAGTAAAGAGTCTATGAACTTCTGCTTCTTAAATACTCATTTATTCCACATTTCATCATAACCCTTTTTGTCTCCTGAACATGTTTTCATGAACTATCTGTAAGAGAATAAACATGTAAATGTATTGGGCTGTCTAAATGATGATTCTCTTAAAAAAAAAAATTGAGGAAACAATTAGAATCCATTTAAATCAGAGAGGAAACAATGGATGTAGGTTCATGGACATGGGTACTGTTCTACCTAACTTGGCAATTATAAAATATTCTTTAAGAAATATATGAGTCTTTGGCCGTTGCTAGTGTAACCCATGCTGATTTTTATCCTTTGTGTTCCTTGATAGTTTATGAATCAATGTTGAGTGTCCAAATACAGCAGACAATCCATATACAGCCAAGTTTTACCAGTACAATGAGAAAGGGAGTGAGAGAGGGAGAGATGAGATATTTGCTATTAGGAAGAAAAGCTATTAGCAGCTTCTGCTAGTCCCAGGAATGGCTGTTTTCTTACTCTGTGAATTGATTAGCATTCTCTGACAGCTCTAAATTACTCCCAGCCCAGCTTTCCAGGTCAGAACATATTTTTAAATATGGAAATAGCCTCCTTCAGATCAACACCAAAAAGAATTATGCAGATTTTTTTATCTTCTTCCTCTCTTCTGTTTTGTAATTTTGGGGTGGTTTTTTTTCAATTAGATGTAGATGCAAATCTCTCTGACCTCCAAATTTCATGACTCACACAGTTGAAAAGTTGTAAACCTGTAGCCCTATTGAAACACTTGAAATGAGATCACACTGTTCTGTGGATCCAGTCTTCATTGGTACAGGGGTATTTATAGATATCTGGGAACTGAAGGAAATTTTCAAAAGGGCCGTAGCTGGACAGGTGCCTAACTCATCAGTTGAAGCCGAATCCCTAATCCCCATCAGACACGGGAACTTCTGAGCCTTGCATTATGTGGTCCTGAGTCCTTTAGAGAAATTGAGTGGTGGCATTTCACTAGATGGCTCAGACCAGCAAAGCTCTATTAAGAAATGGACTAAAAATCTAGGTCTGAGGAAAATAAAGATAATTCTTATATAAATTTCCTTTCTTTTATTTTACAGATAACCAGTAAGAGATTCTAGGAGAATGGCACAATGCCTCTAAAGAAAGCAAAGAATGAATTAGCACAAGAACATAAGCATAATTAGAAGAAAAATTTGCATTTGAGATTATTAAGAAGCCATAGCATATCTTTTTTGTAATAGATTAATACGATCCTGATTTTGGCAGCTCTTTTAAATTCCCCAGATTTGAGTAACACCTTTAGCATACATCATGTTATGTTAACATGTGTAGTATTTTGATACATTGCTGTCAGCTATTATTGTAGGTTCTGCATATTATTGTATCACATTTATTTATTTATTTATTATTATTATTGTTGTTATTGTTATTATTTATTTACTTGACATGACTTGCAATGCCAGATGATGGCAGTTGCTATTCAAACTGTTTCATGTGTTTATTTATTTGGAAAGTAACTTACTGAAAGAACTGTTTTAGTATTCCATTATTTAATTGTTTAACTATTTTATTATTTAATTATTTATTTTTATTTATTTTGTTGAAATGTATCACCACAGAAAGCCTTGGCTGCATGAGGCAGCTATGTATCATGTATCAGGGCCATCCTCATCTTCCAATCTGATGGCAGATGTTTTAGTAAAAGAAGGAATTGCAAGTTCAGAGTCCTAGAAATGTTAGCTGCTGCATTTTGTCAGCTGTCTGTGCTTACATCATGTTGATGCCCAGCTGGTGAACACTGCAAACAGTTGTTGCATGAGAGATCAACCACTCTCAAAGCCCTACACTTGCAGCTGAACCCAAGCTGCAGTGGAAGCAATGGGAGTGCTGGCATGGAGGCAGCTTTGAGGTGCTGTGGTTGAGTCAGTCCTGTTGCTACCTCTCATGAACATGAAAGGAAATGGGAGCCAATAGCTGAATATAACACCTCCTAAACAAAACTCCTTTTCTTTCATGCTTGTGATCATTAGAAGCCCTTTATTCAGTGACCCATGTGTACCCAGTGCATCTCTTGCAGTGGAGTTTTCTGACAAAATTAATTCAGAGCTGCTATGCCACAGGGCACAGGTAGTCAGGAATCTGCAACTGAAACCAAGGCAGCTTAAATTGTTTAGAAGTTTAACTGCAGTGTATCTGATATTTCAGAGAGCAATTGGTAACTGGTTTTATATGTGGATGTTAAGCATCTAATTCAAGTCAGAGTTTTAGAATACAGAGTTTTATAGTTCACTTTGAAAGTATTTCCCTAGTACTGCAACATGTGCTAGGTGTTTTCACAGAACCTTAGGAAAAAAACCTCAAGTCCTAGTTCTGAACTGCTTACAGTGTAAGTCCCCAGGTCTGGAAAGAAGCAGAGCATGTGTTGAAGCCTGTATGTTTTTGTCAAACCACGTAAGTCCTGACTTTCAGGAGGCAAAAATACATTAAAATATCTTTAAGGAGTTAGGCCTTAATCCCTGGTACAGAATCACTGAAATTAAAAAAAGACTTCCATTGTGACCATGCTTCCTTTTTTTCCAGTCTTAGAAATGGGTGGTAATTTAAGATATTTAAACATTGAAATGTGGGAAGTATCTGATATTTCAGAGAACTGTTGATAATCTAGCTACAAGTGCTGTTAGTATTTATTAAGTGTACACATCTTATTTCTGCTATAAATGCAATTTACTGTGCTTGCTTTACAAAAGAGCAAATAAATACATCTGAAAACAAGGAAATTTGGTTTACTTGTGATCTTTTAAGAAGAATGGTTAATATCACTCTTCACTTTCCTACCAGAATATTATACACTACTTCTGAGGCTGTGTCGGTAAGGAGAAGTAATATTACTGATTAATGCTACCAAATGCCTGTAAAACTGTACAGGACAACACAGAAAAGTGATGTCTGTATTAGTCAGCAGTCTCTTCTAAACCCTCTTCTGCAGGCTAAGAAGTGATTGTTTCTTTTGCAGTCTAAGAGTACATTGAAGTTCACTGGCCTTTGTGGTCAGGAGGTTTGCAATTGAAACCAGACTGACATATATCTTGAGGTCTTTGAGGTTGCTCTCTAATACTATTGTTACAGTGTTCAGTAGGACCTTCCTGTTCTTCAGATATCTGGGTTGAAACCCTGACACCATTGAAACCAATAATTGAAACCCCTCATTAACTTTGATTCAGCCTAGTTCTCACTCTTAGAAATACTCAGGCTAAATTTGCAAGTATCCTGCAAAGACTGTATTGATCTATTACCTTTAGAGGAATATGCCTTTCTGTGCCATGATCCCATAAGGTGAGTTAAACCTCCCTACAGGAAGCTTTTCTGGCATGGATCATGAGGTAACGAGGAGCCGGTAGTGAGGAAAGTCGTTGTCTAAGATTCTTCAGGAAAATAACAAAGCACAGCTTGAAACTGCCCCTTTTTCTGCAGAAATCAAGTTAATTGTAAGGTGGCTGTTCTCTATAAGACATAAAGTTGGCTTCAGTCCTTGATTATCCATTTCCTGGGCCTTATGTGGATCCAAGTGCCTCTGAATATCTGCTCTAGAAATTGTCAGACAGTGTCCCATTTCTGAGGAACTCTCTAGATTGTATAAAAAAGTGTTAATATCACAGCACAAATATTCAGTGGGGTGGCTCCGTACACTGGAGATCATTTCCTAACATACTCCATCCAGTCAAGAAAATAATAGTTGATGTGTCAGTTAATCCTTGTACTTCTCTTTCTTAATTCCTCTCCTTGTTGTGCCTCAAATAATCTGGAAACCTTCTTATTAATGTCACAATGCATAGACTCAATCAGGCTGCACAATGTACAAAATTGCCCCCCCAAAAAACTTTAGATTGCAAAATCAAAGCTTCTGAAATAAAATAATGATAGAACTAAGTGTATTCCTGAGGCCCTTATGGTATGACAGTCGTCAATCATATAGACACATAATAGGTCTTCTACTGGACCTCTGTCTTACTCGGTGACCCACCATTCTCTGGGAAGGGGCAGCTCCTCCAGCTTTCTATTCATACTCATCATTCAACATGTGGCTTTAGGTTTTGCCTACCACACCTCCCTAAATCTGCACTGAACAGAGACTGACTAATTCCCTCCAGGGCTTTTTGTGGGTGCTCCTCATCTTTTAAAGAATGCTTTACAAATAGTTGGTGTACTTAATGAGGCACTAATAAGTTGCAGTAGGAGCTTGCTATCCTCTAAGTGTTTCAGCCATTACAGCTGGGTAAGCTGGCACCTGCTAACAGAAAAAGGGGAAGAAAAAAAAAGCTTACATCTAATCAGGAGTTCTGTGAGAAGAACACATATGAGATTTCAGGTCCAAATCCTTCATATCCACCACCACTCCTTCCATGTTGACCTTTATCCTTTCCCAATTCTTCATAAGTTGTAGCTTCTCTTTTATAAAAGTTATAATATTTTTAATAGGGGCAAAACCAATGTATGTCCTCTAACCTTGTTCTGAGACACGAAAAAACCTTAAAAGAAACCTTTCCTCAAATACTTCAGTTTCACTGACTTCAGTGTGACAGAACTTCAAAGTGCTAAATGCCTGGAAATTACACAGAATCATAGAATAGTTTGGGTTGGAAGGGACCTCTAAAGGTCAGCTAGTCCAACCCCCCTGCCGTGGGCAGGGACATCTTCAACTACATCAGGTTGCTCAGAGCCCCGTCCAACCTGACCTGGAATGTTGCCAGGGATGGGGCATCCACCACCTCTCTGGGCAACCTGGGCCAGTGCTTCACCACCCTCAG
>NW_008824283.1:2456482-2480659 GCF_000699105.1 Pygoscelis adeliae | reverse complement strand
CCTTGGTGAAGCCATGCTGGCTGTCTCGAATCACCTCTCTGTCCTCCATGTGCCTTAGCATAGCTTCCAGGAGGATCTGTTCCATGATCTTCCCAGGCACAGAGGTGAGACTGACCAGCCTGTAGTTCCTGGGGTCTTCCTTTTTTCCCTTTTTAAAAATGGGGGTTATGTTTCCCCTTTTCCGGTCAGTGGGAACTTCACCGGGCTGCCACGACTTCTCAAATACAATCAATAGTGGCTTAGCAACTTCTTAAAATACAAAATAGAAGGCAATTTAAAATAAGTCCTATTCAGTGCTCACTGTCTAATTCATTCAGTGCTAAGTGTTAAGCTGTTAATGCCTGTTTTGCATATATCTGTGAAGAATCAAGTCATTCAGAAACATCAATGATATGACACGAAGTAACTCAAAGTATTCACAAGCTAGTTGCACAATAGTAGGTATCACAGCCCTGTAATTTATCTTAAAGAGATGAGAAGATACAAAGAAGAATAAAAATCAGCTCCAGCCTTTGCAGAGAGTCATGGTGTTAGGTTGTTTTTTTTTTTTACTTTCTAAAATAACATACGAAACCTTCAGCTGGGATCTGTCCCAGCCTGATACCTGCAATTTTAAAGAAAGGCTCCTTTGATCTTTCTTAAGGTGTGGAAAATGGGAAACTCACCTTCCTTCAGGCAAATACCCAAATGTTTTGGCACAGTTTGATGCCTTAAGAAATGCATCACTTGATTCTCAAATCTTCCATTGAGCAAGACTTTAAAGTCTGATACGTTAATTGCACATGGGTGGACAGCCCTAACCACCCACACACAATCAAATTGAAGGAGCCTGTGTACTGGGTTGAGTATAAACATGCACTGGAATCACTAAGAGGTCTGAATTCCCACTCGTGACCATATCAGTATCTGCCTTGGCTTGTACATTCTTTCCACTTATACCTGGTGTGAGAACATGTTTTTTAGCTATTCCATGTGCCTTTTTTTCAGCACTGTTGATGTCCTCAATGTGAGGCGCTCCATCATATGAACGGGAACAAGCTACTGCGCATTAATGCTTTCTGGAGTGCAGCCAGATAACATCCTCCCATGCAGAATAAAGCAGGCATTTAACTAATGACGTGCTGCAGCAGCGTATTTGGCATCACATTTATGCTCCATTCAGGACTCCAAAAATAAAAGCAATGTATCAATAATTGTGACAAATGTTCTCACTCTCTGAAAAAAATGCACTAATATTTTATCAGATATAGCAGACCCATTGAAGTAAATAAACATTTGTTCACCAAGTAATTACTTTTTCTTCTTCAAAATAACCACTTGGAGAGGTAAGAAGTTGGGAAAAGACAAGATACAATGACAAAAATTGAAAACTATCAGAGGCCCACAATTAACATACATGTATTCAAACAGTACCTCCCAGCTCAATGGAAACCAGTACGAGTTTGCTGAAGAGACCAAAATTTCACTCACAATTTTTCAATCCAGACAGAGTAATGAATTTCAGAATTAGTTTTAGGTATGGTAAAGAGGCCCACTTATCCAACTCTGGGAAGCAGCTATTACTAAGCAGATCTGAACACTTGTTTTCCAACAAACAACATTTTTTTTCAAGTAGCTAAAATCAATCCAACTACTCTTTTGTCCATGTCTGCTTTGTCAAATCTAGAAATGTTAACTCGTAAGGACAAATATAATATGCCACAAAGTCCCTAAGCAGCTGGCAGTCAGCAACACTTAACATTCACCTATGAGAATCACAGAATCAGTTCAGGTTGGAATGGACCATGGAGGTCGCCTGGTTCCCCACATCCCCACCCACCACCAGACCATGGCCAGTTTAGAACACATTCATTTTTTATTATCTCCAAGGATGGAGTTTCCATAATCTCTCTGGGCAACCTGTTCCAATGCTTGACTACTCTCATTGTGAAATTTGTTTTCCTCATATCTAGTTGGAATTTCTCTTGCTGCAATTTGCACTATTCTCTCTCTTCCTTTCACTGTGCACCTCCGAGAAGAGTCTGGCTCTTGTCTTCTCTGTACACCTCTATAAAGTAGCTGAAGACAACAATGAGACTTTGCCTTCTTTCCTTAAACTGAACAAATCAGTTCTCTCAACCTTTCCTAGTATGACATGTGCTTCATTCCTCTAAACATCTTGGTGGTCCTTCACTGGATTTGCTCCAGAATTTCGGTGTCTTTCTTGTGCTGCGGAGCCCAGAACTGTACGCAGAACTCCAGACGCAGCCTCGTAAGTGCTGAACAGGGGGAAACGATTTTTTTTACTTGATAATTACATTCTTACTAATACAGCCCAGTATGCAGAGTTGGACTTGTTCACTATAGGGCCAAACCATTGACTCATGTTCAACTTGTCCACCAAGACGTCCGTGTCCTTTTGTGCGTTCTCCTCTCAGTCTGCCACTGAATGTTCTCAAAGACAGCACTCTGACCTAGATGAACCTATCTGAGGATGACAGGTCTCAGGCTGTCAGACCAGCTCCGTATGAAGACTACCAGGGCAAACAACAAGCCTCTGCAAGTTTGGACAGAAAGACACCTCAGATGAAGCATTTTTTCAGCCAAACAGTGACTATTTTCTCCAGCTGGCTAATGTGAATTCCGCCCATTCTTAAAGCTAAGCATATAGATACTGGGGTACTTCAGTATCCTTTTAAACTGGAGTTGCAATAAATGCTTTGTGGCATTACTTTTTACTGAATTTCATTTTGAGATTTTGCATATGAGTATTACCTCACTGCAGAAAGTGAAACAGACTGTTGCTTTCTGTGTATGGCATTTTGCTTCTCAAAGCTTCAAGACAGCTTTGATATTTCAAAATGCAAAAATCTCCAGAACTTCGGCTGACCCCCTGCTGTGCCCTGCTTGTAGTGAGCTGCTATTTGCACACCCTACAATATGTCACAGCGTCTCATCAGAACTGTATCCCTCCTATCTGAGTGGTCTGGGCAAGCTCTACAAAGCTTAAGGTCCACTGCTCAGAAAATTAATCTTAATTTGATTCAAAAGCCCTAATCAAAACACCTAAACATTACCAGAAAGAAAACACTCACACCATGGCTATCCTGCTATGGGGCATAGAACAAGCATCAGGAATCCTTTCAATAGCAAAGTAATTTTCAAATGCTAAGAAAAATCTAATCCAAAATTTGCCTCCCTCATTAGCCCCCTCCAACCTCCAAAAGTCCTCTCTCCCTTTCTACACTAGTCCTCAGAAAATCTTCCTACATCATCTTAGAAGATGGCAAACAGTTGTTTATATTCTTCTGCTAGAGGGATGGGATGGATACTGAGGTTGCATCAGACAGTACACTCTGTAGCACCGTATTAGGCAAGACAGTATAACCAAAGTGGCAGATTTCCTCATACCAGTGTCAAGGAACCTGCGTGTTCTGTCAAGCTGCAGTTTTATAGTTTCATGATATCCTCAGGAGTCTTGTTTGCTCAAAACTATTCAGACTAGGAGTACCTTCTGGGTTGTTTTGGGTTTTAGTCTTGTTGCCTGATGTTGGTAATTGTCCATCAACCAAAGAACACATCCTGAATATTCGCCGTGAGTTTATACATGCTCTATGCCAGGCTTTTCAGAAAAGTTTTGGGCTCTCCAGAACAAAAATTGCACTGACATCCCAAAGCAGCAGAATCCAGACCAACCCAAATTTAAATCACAGCCTGTCTTTTGTGATCTCTACCTCACAGGAATATACACAGATGTCCAAGTGAAGAACAAAGAAAAAATTAAAATGAAATCACCGAAGTAAGGGCATTTAAAAAAAAAAAATCTACAGGCCTCCACCTCAAACCAGATCTTTACCTACCTTGGATCTGGAATTTGATGGCATCTATTTTTTTGTCCCATTAAGTGATGAGGAATTAACCATTTATTCGTTACCTACATTCTTTAAAGACAAGATGATCTGTATCCCTCTTGGGATGTGTTAGTGGGGCCCAAGGTCTACTTGACCTATTACAACCTTTTCTGTAAGAACATTCAGTCCCTCTGAGGGACACATGAGTTAGTGGGGCCCAAAGTCTACCTGACCTATTACAATCTTTTCTGTAAAACTTTCAGTCCCTCTGAAATTAGCATATATGACCCTAACTCCTGCATGGGGAAAAAGGCATAGTTGCAGGCTATCTTGCAACATAGGGAAGGTGATCACTGGAATAGTGTGAATTGTAATGGTGTGCAGGGATCTTTCATATTGAGACAGTTTGCACATCTGCATTGCAAATCACTAAACAGAAGGGACTTCTGGAAGGCTGGATTCAAACAAAACTACAGGCTCAAAACTCCACATTACTTTGAACTTTATGAAAATTAAGACTCAGATCTGAGCTTCCCACTGTGACTCTACCCCTGGTCTGTATTATAAAAGCCAGAAAATGATGCCTATTGATTAAGTCACTAACACACTGGTATGTTGGATTTGTTTAAAGAATCCCACGATATGACACCTATTGTGCTGGAAATAGCAACAAAGGAGAAGATGGGCAAGCAGAGGGATCTTCTCCATATCTCCATGACAGCAAACTAGGCGGTAACTCAGCAGGATGCACAATGGCTGTGAACTCATCACTTCTCCACTAGGCAGTGCAGTGCGGTATCTTTGCTCCTTCTGTCACAAAGCATTGTTTCTGATCTCTAAACTGGTGGAACTTTAAAGGCAGAACACTGAAAGACTGGGGGATCTTCTGGCCTGTGTGTGAAGGTGAGGGTATTCACGTGAAACACAGACTTTTCCAAGCAGCAACTACTACCACAGAGCAGTCTGAAAGGGCTCAGTGCATGGCCATACTAACCCGCATCGCCTCTATCCACAGCTAGTGACAAGGGTCTCCAAAATTTCAAGAGAATAGGAATTAAGCATTTCAGCTCTACTGGTATGATTTTTTGGAATGCACCCAGTAAGAATTATTTTTTTTGCCCTGAGAATTATGTTCAGCTCTAAGGATCAATATGGCAATAACAGAACCGCAATAAGTAACCACCTTACTGAGTCACTCCTTGAACTCGCTAATGGAGATGGAACAGTTAATTAGGCAAGGGGATTAGCCAAAGTACAATACATCTCCTTTATCAACACAATCCATGCTGTGACACTCATCTTTGCCCTGTACTTATGACCTTCACGTTGTACAGAAGACATTCTTACTGACACTACCCATGGGCAACACCTTCTTCTAATTACCTTCTCTACAAGGGGGATTTCATCATCAGGGTTCCTGCTCTTTGTGCGTTCATGTATATATATCGGCTCTCACAGATACACGAATACACATTTAAGCTAAGTGTACAGGAATAATTAGAGCACAGATTGGCTGTGAAACAGGTCAAGAACCCACGTCTGCCATGAAGATAACAGGCGCCTTTGTGCTCCTCTCCCTGGCAGTTCTTTGCTTAGCAAGTGAGTAACCTTTTTTACTTCCTGATATATTATAGTTCTAATGTTCAAACACTGCAAGCTTCTCAGTCTACTGGGATAGTAAGCAATGGTTGCTGGATGTGGGTGGCAGAAAGCAAGAGAAATTTTATGCTTGTGCACTATTTAGCAAGCAATATTGCACCAGCTTTACAGTTGCCAATTTGAGCAGATGAAACCTATTCCTTGATGGTGGTGTGAATCAGAGCTGCATTCTGCATTGTAACTAAAAAGTGAACTGTAAAGCCTCAGAACTAAAGCAGGTTTTTACCTACTGATTTTTTTCCTCCATCTGAGCAGGGAGCTTGGAGCTGATGAGGTCCTTCTCCTGCCAAACTGAGAAAGCAGGAGACAGTTGATTATGCACGGGCCACATAATATGGCTGTGAATAACCTCTTTATGATGTTGGTTCACCAGGCTGGAAAGAGCTTTGGGGCGCAGGTTGCTCTATAGTAAAATAGGGAGCTAGGAGTAATTTCTTGAGCCTTCACCTGGTAATTCTTTTTAAACAAAAACCTGCAATAAAAAAAAGTAAGATATAGAAAAATATGTACATTTAGAATAACTGAAAGAGGAGAGTCCAAATCTTCTCTGTTAGTAGTATAGCAGTTCAATAGCATTATGAATGTTAAAGAAGCAAAACAATGAAAATGTTAAAACAAAACCAAAATTATGAAACAAAATAATCTGTTTCCATTTTGAATAGCTCTGAAAAGTTTGCTTTGAAAATTGTCTCAAAATCAAAATTCTTATGAAAAATGTCAATTTCAATGAAATGGCATGCTTTTCATGGAAACTGTTCTTTCAAACAGTGTTTCATTAACTGCAGATAAATGAATAAATATTGCTTTCATACAAATTCCAGCAAATCCCTTCCTTGAACATTCTAGTTTATCTTATCTGCATTAAAACTTTATGGATCGATACTTTTTGAGCCACATCTTTTTTTGCATTCACTCCCAAATACATAGTGGATACTAAAAGGTTACCAGAGGAAAAATAACATCTTAATGTTTTTGTGGAAGTGGGTTAAATATGATCCAATTCCAGCAAATGAAAACTCAGTCAAACTTCTGGTGACATAGACCGAAACTTGACATGGAACATTATTTATGCTAGTTTTCTTTACCTTGGACAACTTTATTTCATGAGAAGATGTAAGCAGCTCCATGAAAGGAAGTTTCAGTGGAAAGCTTAATGGCTTTAAAGATCAAAAAAAGCTACATTTAGTCAGAAAGACAAGTGCTAGAGCTGTATTGCCTTTTAGATCATAATGCATTTTCTTCCTGCTCCTTCTGTACAGAAGCCTCTGCCTGATAACTTTTATCCCTTGGAAGCCACAGAATGACGATTACAGGACAGGAGAAGAACAAAATACGTTCCAAAAGAAAGTAGCAAATGTGTCACCATAATGGAGACATGCCAATGTTACTTGATTACTTTCTGGGAGGTGTAATTACCATTGTTTTGAAGGAGCTTTTTGAAGCCCCACCTGAGAACAGGGCTCCATTATAGTAGATGCCATGTGTATACAAAATAGGAGCCAATCCTTCTGCCAAATAGTTTAGAATCCATATCAACTGGCAAAGGAAAACACTTTTTAAAGTGGTATTATGATCTAAATTGCATTATCATCATTATATATATTTAGTATTATATTTACCTCTGACAACAAAGGCTGTTCTAGTTGCTGACAGAGATTTCTAAGGTAAACAATACAGTAAGGTCTACTTGTTTAATAGGTCCTGAAACCTGTATCTTATTAAACATGGAAAAATTATGTCAGTATTTATTTTCAAGGAGGTAAGAGACTTGGTGTTGCTGGAAGGGCTGTTACTAATGAAACCATCCCAGTTGCAAACTGAATGTTCAACAGTGTTTTTTATTTTATCTTGCGTGATTCTGTTTATATTGCAGATGCTGCCAAAGAGAACGAGGTGAGTAATTTTCTCCTTTATTTCTGGATAAAAATATATAGTTTGTAACAACGTGAGGCCCATGAGGTAAAAAAAGCATATTAAACATTAATTAAATGCTGTCAAAGTATTTCAGAGAGAAATCCCTGAGTTTGAGATATGTGGTTTCCATACAGTTGCCCTGACAACTTCCAGATGTTTTTACATATAAGGCAGTCTGGGCAAGGCAAGGCCAAATTTTAAGTCAGATAAATCAAGATTTTTTTCATATTTATCTGGTGATGACACTATAAGGCTTTCTTGGTGACCTTCAGATCCTAAATCGTGTACCTAGAGATTTTAATTTGTCTCTGACTATGCTGGAGTGTCCATCCTGGGGTCAACCTCTGAAAGAAATGAGGCACCAAGCAATAAAATTCCTTACCCAGATGAGCAGAGACAAGCCCTTTGGGAGTCCAGTAGACAGTAGCAGGGAGTGGGAATTCACACACACACAGAGCTGGTCCGATACTAAGCACACCATATACAGCCTCTGATGCCTAAAACTACACCAAGACATACATACTTTTCCAGGAAGAGCCTGTTCCGCTCTCCACACCACACTAAGTATCTTCCCCATTTTACCAGCTGTTACACATATATATATGGGGCAAATTCACCTAGTTTCTAGCTTTTTTATTAGCTGATCCTTGCCCCTCACAAGTTGGTGGTTGACCAGTTTTAAAATGTAAGTTACAAGCTACGGAGATTCCCTCCCATGCCACTGCCTCTGCTGGCTTATGTTGTGGAAACCTGTCAGCTACGTCAGGTCTCTGATCTGCTTTTGCAGTTGGGGCTAGGTGTGCTGCCTCCTGCTTTCCAGCCACAGAGTTTGAAATGTGTGAGCAGCCAGGGCTTTGGAGGAGAGGGAAAGGACCAAATGAAGGAAAAACCCAGGTAAACTACATCCCATATGCTTTTTCTTTTTTATGGGACACTGCATTTAAGCCCATAATACCCAAGAGTGATTGGCTAATGACTCTTTTTAGCAGTGGAGACCTCAGCCTGCGCTGCAGCCATGGCACAGGGGCTGGGCTGCTGAAGGGGCTGACCACACAGAGCTCCTCACTTTGCCCACCTGCAGACCCCGGGCAATGACTAGCATAAAACCAATCATATAATCTGCAATAAATTCCAGGGTTTGGCTGAAGTAATACTCCTATCCTTCACTAAGAGTTGGAATGAAGGGGAAAAAATCTGGCCATAACAAGAGAACAGCAAGGCTGGGTTCTGTTTTAAATATATACATTTATAATACATATTTTGGCTAGATCTTCAGAAAGGAAAACCTCCAGTTATAGTGTCCTTCCAAAGACTAATATGCTTCAAATTGTCACTAGACTAGCAGCAAAAAGAGCTGAACAAATTTTAGTTACAACAGCACCTACAAGGACAGGTGATTTCCTAGGCAAGCAAACCCTAGGCTTTTGAGGATAACAAAGCACATCATTAACTAGAATATATGCACTGCAAAAGGAACTCATTGCTTGTCAAATACCAGGAATAATATTCACTTGACAGGAGGAGATTGAGCTCCAAAACCAGGACAGGAGCACTTTCAGTCATTTCTTTTATTAGTTTGTACTCCCATTTTCATATATAAGTCTGTAATGAATACAGTCCCACTATCAGATGAGGGCCTTTCAACAATTTCTTTTCATGCTAATACTTAAATAGGACTTTACTTAATTCTGCCTGTGCAGATGCTTTCACCAGTGTAAAAAGCGTCAAGAGCTGATACTTGTGCAATAAAGAGACAGAAACCCTTCACATCCTTGAGAACTAATCTCACCTGAATTTACTAATTGCAATCAGGTAGAAAAAAATATTAAGCCTCAACTTTTCTGTAGCTGGAAAAGGGGCTGTATTTTTTGCAGTGATGTATTCTTATTCAGACAGACAGCGAAGTCCCTGAAGGTGCTCAGAACCTGACATGGGTAGCATCACACACATCTCTGTCAGAAGGAATGTTTCTTTTTTGAGGCTTAGGCTCAGCTAATATAGATGGTGGAGCCCCATTGACCATGCTGCTCTAGAGCAGCTGACAAGCTTGTCCAAAAATTTCTTATATTCATTATTTCTGTAGGTGAACGGAGAATGTGAGAAAGATGGATTCAAAGAAAAATGATAATGTATTTGCAGGTAGACTGCAGTGAATACAGGAGGTTAGAGAGAGGAAGACCTATTTACTGCGAAAGACTCTATCAACCTTTTTGTGGCTCTGATGGGAAAACATATAACAACAAATGTTCTTTCTGCAAAGCAGTCCTGTAAGTACAATACTATGTAATTACTCCTGAATAAGCCAAAATCTGAGACTAGCTGAGTTATCTGGTATTTCCATTCCACCTAAGTGCTATCATTTTTTTAAGAGTCGCTACTCCTCTGCCTCTTTGCTTAATCTTTATAGACTAATTGCTTCTCCCACCAATAAGGTCCAACTGAGCTAAACAAATGCCCTTGATATTTGTGTGAGCAACTTCCTACTCTAGCAGAAACTGTAGTTTCTCTCTACTAGAGACAGTAGAAGTCAGACAGTACGGAGAAGAGTCCAATGAGCAACACAGGGCTAACAAGGCACCTGGACCCAAATCAGGTCATATAAGAATTCAAAAATGGTACTGGAAATATCTTGCTTTTTATGGATAAAATACTCTTTAAAAGAAAATTGTTTACAGATCAGTGCCTTCTTGTCTACTACAAATGTTTATAGTGTCTGTTAGCAAGTTGTTGGCTGAGGACTTCAGAGAGATTTTAGTTTATAATGTTAAGCTTACTGTCTGCAATGTCTATATCCTCCCTTTCCTTTGCAGGAAAAGTAGAGGTACCTTACGTATGAAGCAAGCAGGGGCATGCTGAACGAATTCTGCGTGACAGAGAAGAGTGCTGAGAACAGCTTTACACTGCCTTATCACAATCTCTTAATTTAATTTCATTCCTCCTGCCTGTTCTGATGATGGTGAACAAAGCACAAAGTAGGCTTTTCAGTTGTGCTCTGTCATTTGTGGCTTCTCTTTTGCTCCCTGCAAAGCATTTCTTTGGGACTCTCAGAAGCATTCCTGTTTTTGTAGCAAGTTGGTTTTCACATGTGCCCTTCATTATATATTTGTCTCCACAGTTAAAGTTCAAATCTTCTGCCAATGCCACCTGATTTTAGTGGACACAAGTCAGTGCAGGCATTGCCTCTGCTTTCCTTGTTGGTGAAGTGTTTTCTTTCATTTACCCAGAAACTTTTGCAGATAATTTTTTTCAAAGGCTTCACCTTTCCTAGGCAGTGCTTTGACTCTTCCAGTTTTGTAGCTAAATTTTAAATGCTCATTTTTCTTCTAACTTTGCACAATTCTGATTCATGTATGTTGTTTAGCTACTTAGTTTGCATGTTTATTAAAATAAATATTGACTCTCTTTTTGTCCATGGTGACCTTTCTAGAGAATAAGTTTTTGCATCCATTATTCACAAGTGAGATATTTCCCAAGGTACAGAAAACAATCACAGAGCAGGAGCTAGGGACAGAGGTAAAAAACCAAAGCCTGGAAGACAAAAGTTGTAACGCTGATAATATGCACTAGATGGCCTCATGTCACTGGAATTTACCCTACAATCTGGCTCTTTTTTTCCTTCAAATGAAAAAAATCTGGTAAACTCTAAGACTGTATAAGCTTCATAGCAGTGTCTCTGTTAAATCATGTCATTTAAATGTGATCATTAATGATTCTGTTCACTTCTGATAACTTGGCTGGTTTCAGACCTGAAGAAATTTCTGTTCTGCTGTTGCATCCTTATTATCTTCATTATTAAGCTAGTTTATGTCTTTTACACTTGAAAAGTCAGTCAAGAGAATAAATTTTCCCAGAATTAAAACCTATGAATGACTGACTTTACTAGGCTTACACATGAAGAAAATTTTGGAACTGGAATGTGGGTATCATTTCTGATCATTTCTGTCTCGTACTCTAGTTAGGCTGGAGTAAGACTCATACTTCAAAAGAATGGAAAATGAGGGAAGAAGCTCATGTCCTTGCCTTTGAAGGCAAGACATTCCACTGCTGACAAAAAGCCTAGCCATTCCACTGCTGGCTGAATGTCACTGTAGCATCAGGCAGACTGCATTCTGTAACAGAAGGACCAAGAGGATTTGTTGGTCCACAGTGTTAGTATGCGAGTGTTAGTACGCGCTCTTTCTCCTGACAGAGCTGAGAACATCACCCTCATTCCCTGTAGAGGAGAAGAGGCTGTTGGACTTTATGTGATGCTGATTAACAACCAAAGAGAGAGTCTTTCACAGGCTACTTTACCAAGGAATTAAACAGTGCCAGGACACAGCTGTGAGTACTGGAACTCCATCATCTTTACTTTGAAATTATTAGCATGGCCCTGGCATGATCCTGTCTTGGATCAAAATTCCACCCAACAGTTCTCAGGCACATCTTGGGAGGCTAGGGACCATTCCCAAATAGGAAACTGGATGAAGGCCCCCGGTTTTGGAAGCTAAAATAATTTCATAGCAGAGATGTGACTAGAATCAACTAGCTGGCCTCTGAATGAGAGAGGCTCTGTTTAATTTGCTAGTACACACTGATGTAACCCTAGTCTCTAGTTTGATTTATAACGTGAGCTGGCTGAACTATTTTTACGCTAATTGCCTATTACACTCAGTACATCTGGAACATCTGGAAGAATTATAAAGCTGAAAACAACAAAAAATGAAAGGAAAAACTGAGGATTAATGAAATGCTAGATTAAGTATGTAAATGGAGTGCTATCTTCCAACGAAGCAAACACCATAAAAAGTAAATACTCTGCATTTCTATGTCAAATAATACTAAATAATGAGTGTATTTAACCAGGGACTTCTTTTTCCTGACAGTACAGTTCCCTAATGCATTGCATTTCTGGGCAAAATAGCAGTAGCTACTGAATATTATGTAAATCTTGGCCAGATGTATTTCTTAACATTATTATATGCTGTTCCCAGTCACTGGTGTGTCCCATAAAACCACAGGTAGTGGAACAGGAGCCTAGGGACTGTTTTTGGGATGGAGTGGGATTTATTCTCCACTGTGGGAGGCTTCAGACTCCTTTCTAAGGGGTGCTCTTAGTATGTTAAAAACCTACTCAACACTCCGGATCATTCAAAGGCCACTGAAACTGATGGGAGGCTGCCCATGACCTTGGCTTTAAACATCTATCAGAAAGGAGAAAATAGGCATATTATTTTCTAGGTGATGCATAAGCAGAAGATACTCACTTTGATGTTCTAGTGAGGTTATCAGTTTAGAATATCATTCTTAGCCAAGTGCCAGGATAAAGTTGGAAACTTAAACATTGAGTTTAATGAAGATGGATGAAGAGTTTCTGCATAGACTACAGCGCCCTTCTCTTTGTAACTGAAGTCAGGATTAGCATCTTCGTGTGTCAAAGGACGGACTACTGCTCTAAATGCCAGATTACAAAAGTATGTGAGGAACATAAAGCTCCTAGAGTGAGGAGTGTGGCCACTCTCTTCATGGTACCTCCCAGACTGTGTTTCTGCTTGGTGTATTTCTCTCAATAAAATCAGACTTTATGTGTGGTGTGGATGGGGAGAAGTGGTGGAGGGGCTCATCTTCAGGTGTCGTGTTCTCCATGAAACAGAAAAAGCACAGTCCATTAAAGCAAGTTATAGTTCCCTACAATGCCAACTTATCACTGTTATTCCAGAAAAGCTGGCAGAACAAATCTCATCTTTGCACTTTGTTAACAAAGGCTTAGTTAATAAAGGCCATTTCCATGAAATCAAATGTTCATTTCATAGTTAGAGAGCCGCAACAGACATTAAGCAGGTTTCTATCACATGTATTTCTTTATTTAGTCCCTTCATCATTAATATTTTCTGATTGTGGGAAGTTTACGTTGCTATGAACTATGTTCTCATGGATATGTTTAAAATAATTTTCTCGTGAGACTGTCCCAACTGCTGAAGCAAGTTATCAGAATGACACATTTTCAAACGTAATTTACACTCATGGTTGCTTTGGAAAGCAGACCTTCCTTCTACATTAGTGAAGAATGGATGCAACAAATCACAGATGATGAAACTTGGCATGTTCAAGCATTTTCAGATGGTGGCAGTGACAGCACCATGGGCAGATGAGTGAATATCAAGCAGAATCAATGGACAATGTTTTAACGTGAAGATTTTAAACCAGGAAGCTGGAGAGCACTTCTCCATTCCTTCTCCTCATTATCTCCTCAGGCTTACTTTAGTGCACAAACCAGAGCAATATAGTCTTTGCCGATTCCTAAAGATGCATCTGTTAGCTGAAAAAATCTGTAGTGAAATACACATTGACCATACTGCCTTCTTTCTTTTCCCATGATTGCTTAGTGGAGAAGACTCCACGTGTTCAGCTAAGCCACGTATTCAAGAATCCTGCAGACTGACTGAAACACTAATAAAGGGCTAGGTGCAGATGCCATCTTTTTATCTTCTCTGTGAAATAAAAAGGCTGGAAATCCTTGTAATTCTAACACAAACAAAGTCAGATGGACTTTTTTAGGGGTTTATATGTTTATCTTCCCACTCTCTTTCAACCCAGTGTGAACTTCTGTGAATAAATGATAGAGAACACTAGAATGGTGACATATATTATGAAAATACTTATGTTATGTAAGCTGACATTGGAGGTTTTTTTCATTTTTCTCTGCCCAAAGATAGGGACATTACATACCATTGAAATATTTTCTAAAAATCTTCGAGAGTATAGTGAAGTTGCCATGTCTTGAAGTTGCAGGTAAGACATCTGACTAGAAAAGCAATGCAATAAAAATCCTCCATTGGGTCACCAGACTATTCAGATACTTTCAATGTATTTTTTCTTTCTTCTTTAGCTACACTGCTCACATTAGTACCTCCAGCATTAATTAGATATGTTGCTGGTAAAAAGATAAATTGTAAATCTGTGCTAAGGTAATAAGAAACTGTTGGTTAGAGCCACAAGCGCTCATGACCTCTGGCACAAGACCAGCAAGACTTAAGGGCTGTGTGCATGGACTGGTGGAAAAGGCTAGTCAGATGGCTCTGACTATTATCTTTTGGATTAGGACATGTATAAAGCATGAGACTGTAGGCTGGTACTGAAACTAAAGACAAATCAGTGGCAGCAAAAAATCTGCCAGTATGAAATGTTACTGCTCATCAGCTAGAGTTGTTTCCTGTTAAACGAGATAAGCTGAGAAAGGTAAGGAACCTAGTTCTCTTAGTATCGAATGAGAGGAATTAATGGAGGACATTGGCAGAAAATTCTTCTGTTTATCCGAGGACACAGACTAAAGCCACCACTATCATGAATTCTGTTTATCTGGAAACCAGGTCCCAGCAATTAGGCAGTGGGAATGCAAATGAGCAAGGTAATATTGTAGAAGTTTCTCATAGCTCAAAGGCTTGTGGGTCTGGCCAATCAATCTAGAAAGATTGTCACAACAGGTCAGCTTACCCTGAATGTGTCTTGACTGACAGATCAAAATGAGAAAACAAAGATCAAATTGAGAAAACAAAGTCAAAGTCTGATGTTTCATCATGATGTCAGAAAATCCAGCAGACAATTTGGGGATATTTTCTGCCTTCTAGCTTGGCTTGTTATAGCCTGAGTGGATATTCACACCATCTGCTTTAGTCTATTGAGATATTTAACTGCCTGTGTTTGTGGACCAAACCTAAGATACTAAGTTTCCTATGCAGCCAATGCACATCCACAAGGGTGATTCAGAGCCCTGTAAGTTAGAGGTCTAAAATAGTCTACCACAGACCCCTGCATCTACCACAGACCCCTGGGACTCTAATTCATTCCTCTTAATTTCTGACATGAAACAGTAGACGAGAGCAGCTGGAGAGCAATACTCTCCAACATGGAGTGCTTGTGCTTTTTATCAGCTCCTGCTAGCATCATGTGCTGGTCCATAGCTGCAGATAATGCTGAGAAGCATACCAGATTTTGCCACATACCACAGCAAAGAACATGATTTGCAAATTGCTGTAAATGACATCTGAAGAAAATGTTGAAGCAGCCAGACAATCTGGACAATCAAGTTTGTGTGATGGAGCAACGACATAGAAATATGGGGAAGGGAAAATGTACGTAGCTTGAGTGAGCTGATGAAACATGCTCAGATCCTGTTTGCTAGAAAATAAAGTAGAGGTAGCCAGATATTGGCATTGAATGGAAAAATAGAACAGATCTCCTTGCACTCATTGAGGATTAGAGTCTTCAAAACTGCACTGAAAAAGTACTCACATATCGTTGATGTATCTATTCATATGTGGAGGAGAAGGAAGGGCTTTCACAGTAAGGTCTTACGACATTTTCTTTTTCACTTCTATGACGAGGTAATGAAATACAGGCCTGAAAATCAGATGGGTTGGATTCCTGAAAAAGAAAATGCCAGTGCTATAATAAAGCTACTTCACTTGTCCATAAAGCCCACACTGTATTTTCTGATATTGTTGTTACTGTCATTGTTCTAGCATTTAAGTGCAGTAGGTGAAGAGCACTGGTGCTAGGTCCTCTACATGCTCAATATAAGAGATGGACCCTGCCCCTAAGACCTCGGAGATTGACCTGGAAAGCAATCTGTTGAGGGGGAACGTAGCCACTTCGATTAAGGCCTCTTATATATCAGACATGTATGGGTGAGCCAGAACCAACATCCAGGTCTCCTGACTCCTACACTAGCAATTACATTCTTAAAGACATCAAGGGCAACATGAAAAATTGCCAGCTGTGCTCTACAGTTGCTATTGCATAAATCATTCTTTAGATCAGACCAGAATCCCACGTCTCTGGATTGAAGATAATACCAGGTGACAGACTGGTGATGTATAATGGAATATAATTCACATTCAACTGGCTTCATTATGGTGTACCAGTGTCTGGTCAGCCTGGAGAGCTGCATTCTAACCCTGCTTTAAAACCAGTGTGATACTGCTCAGGCTGTTTACACTAACTAGCTCAAAGGTTATCTCATGCTTGTTGAGTGTTTCCAGTTACTGCAGTTATTTGGTGTTTCTGAATCTTCTAATAATACTAAGTATTTGGAAAAAAACAGGTCCTCAGTGCCACAACTTAGAGAACGTAAGCAGAAGACATTTTCACTATTTGATCTTAAGATCATAAGATCTTACTCTGTAAGACTCTGTAACTTGTGGCTGCAAAGAGAACTGGTAAAAAAAAATGTCACCACCAAAATACCAGTGAAGTTCTCAACACTTAGCACTCTTTATTTCAGCCATGTGTCAAGAAGGAGACATCTTAAAAGTTTAAATTTTTATTGAATTTGCATTTTCATGGCAATCTCTTGCTTTGGAACATTCTTCAGCTGGCTCCAATATAAAAAAATAGACGGGAGATGATTAAAAGCAAGTCTTGAGCTAAGGGAATGGATAAACAACCAGGATATAGCGCTAAATTAACTCTGATCACACTAGCATTGTAAGCTTAGGAAAAGATAGAAAAAATAATTTTTCGTGCCATATTTGACACCTTTAACAGTAAAGGAGATTGGACTGCTATCCAGTACTTTTGCACAAAACATGCAGACTCCCACATGCTCTGTTTAAACAGATATGTTGCCCTCTCCCCTCAAAGCTTTAAAAATTACAATGCAGAACATCAGAGTACCAAAGCAATGTATTTCAGTAATGAGCAACAATCAACACACGTATAGTGCTACTAATCAAGGAGCAAGAAAAGAAACTGGTGACTGAGGAAAGACAAATTTTTTTTTTTAAAGAAAAAATGGTCATAGGATTCTACATATTCACTTACAAGAGAGAGGGTCCTCTTCTGAATTTAACAAGCCACACGGAGAAAAATATTTACCTGTCATGAAAAACAAAACAAAACAAAAAGTCATGATGATCGTCAAGAAATGTGAGACAGACAGACTTGCCTAGGAATCTTTCCCAAAGAGGCTATTCCAACCATTCTCTGTGGCATGGAGCTCATTATCTCTAGTTTTCTTCTGTTCTGTTTAGGCTTTCATACTTCGTCTATCATTATGACAACTCTAATCATTGTCTCACTTTTTTTTCTCCAATTCAACGGAGGCAACCATCAATGTAAACCCAAATAGACTAATACTAAAGTGAACTGAAATGAAATGAACTCTGATATTCTTCAGAGAACATTAATCAAACTTACCATCCTTACTTGTGCTAGTGTACCTGATGACTTTTGGTTTTTTGGACTAATGCCTGAACAAATTCCATATATAGATTTTTGGCTGCTTTTTTCTCTTTTCCTCAGTTTCAAATATTACAGATTTCCTTGCAAAAATCATTAAAGAAGCAAAATTTCCTCTCTGTTTTGCAGAAGATAAATAGACCATAATCCAAACAACTAAAGTCTGATAACAGTTGAGTTCTGGGATTCAGTTCCTTGAGGAATTCGGAAACTGGGGCAGTAACAATCTTCCTTGAGAATCACTCAGAAGGAGGCATGATCAAATTCAAATAGTAATCCAAACTGTGCATCTATCTGTCCTTGGACAACTCATAAGCATGTAACAAGATTTTCAACTTTTATATTACAGAATATAAACTCTTTGACACTTTGGACAATTGCTAGTAATGCAAAGCTTTGTATGCAAGTTACATACACTGTGAGTTACATGAATTAACTTATCAACTGTCCATAAAGGGATATTTTTCCCATTCTGTGGGACACAAGGTGTGTTAAACTATTGAGACACAAGCAAACACGTAGAGATACACATTTAAAATCTGAAAAACTGAAAAGATCTAAAAAATTTTCTTTCCCTTCTTAATTGGACTTTAAAATTCCAGCACAAGATGGTCACAGGGATCAATAATTATCAAGCTTTCCCCCTTTTAGGCCTAGATATTCTCAGATATAGCAGGAATTCAGAATGCATCAGCTGCAAGCATGACATCTCTCGTATCTCATTCCCAAAGGTTAATGAATCTACAAAGAAGAGCAGCCCCCCTTGACAAAGAAGTATCTCACATAAACCTTACGCTAATTTGGCCAAGCTATGACCATGTGCCTTCAGATGTCCCAGAAGCAGCACATGAATGTAGAGGAATGTGGGCACGGGGAAGGCTGTTTTCCCATCCACGCCAGAGGTGCCACCTCCTGGGAGAAGCACAGCATATCTGCAGCTGCTGGCCTCCCACCAGCACACCTCTACCCTTTCGGAGCACAGCTGGAAGGAAGATGATTTCATGTGACACAGAGCATAACAAAAGAAGGACAGGTTTATTTCTGCTGCTGTATCCACTCTTGTGGCTGGGTTTCACCATTGCAAGGACCGAAGCTGCCATTACTTCCATAGACTACACTTCAGTGTGACTTTACAGGAGGGCTTGAGGATTTTGATAGGGAAGGACTCACACCCTGCCAAACAGGGGAATGACCAAACAAGGGAGTTTCTTCCCCATTCCCAATGAACGTTGCATTATAGCTCGTCATGGCCCCAGCCCTCACCCGTCTCCCACAGTGAGCAGGACCCCAGTTTAATTCCAGCTCTGAAGGCCCTCAGTTCCCTATCCCAATCGTAAACTTACCTAACCTGAAGCAGAAGGCTGCAAATTTCTTTCCACCTCTCAACTCCAAACATACATTTAACTATAGCTCCCTTCTGAATCCCATGCTTATCATAGCTTTCCTGTCTGAGCAGGAAAAAAAATCAGAAGCTCAAGGGAGGACAGTTTCCTTTGCTCTCTTTGTAAATCTGTGAAATCACAGAACATCACCCCATGCCTGCCTGAAGGAAGAGTGCAGACACTGAGATGCTATACTATTTGATTTTTGTTATATACCTTATTAAGAATTTATTGTATTTCTGGAAGCTGTTTTTATTTTTTAATTCTGACTTGCAGCACAGGCTCTTAGGCCTGTTGTTTTAACAGACTCTGCACCCTCTTAAAGGAGAGGAGAGGTGCATTTGGTGACTGTCAGCAGACCACACCTCTCAATGCCACCGGCACATTCTGCCACAAAGGGCTCCCTGTAATCCTCCCACAAACTGACACAAACTGATACCACTTGTCACTTGTGTGAAATTAAGTAGTTTATATGAATTTCTAAGCAATGCCTCCATGTTTTCAAGCAACCAAAGCATGCTACATGGCTATTCTGAACGTGCTCACTGGGCAGCTGAACTGCCTCTTTCTCACTGGAGGAAATCATAACAGCTTCCATCAGCCAGGTCAACAGAAGACAGCCCTGGGTGGCTTATAGTCAGGAAAACGGCACAGTTCCACTCAGTGCAACCAACACACCTTGGCAGCAGATGGACTTCCCATTTATGAAACTGTAAATATAATTCAGAAGGGTCCAAGTGCCACTAGAGGTACTTTCTCCTGTGAATGAACTTGCTTCAAGTTCATAGCACCAAATCTGTTTTACAAATGCATGCATCATTTTTTCCATAAATCCTTCCATAATTAAAGAATTAGTGAGAAGTGATTTCATGACTTTGTAAACCTCCATGACTGCCAAGAGCACTATGGATCTGGCAACTTTATACTATTGCAAACAGGTATGTAATTGTCCAAGCTGAGACCACCTTCCCCAAAGGGAAAAAACATGTAGTCCCAGAATCCTCTATATTTAAATTATGTGTCATGGCCAAACCCATGGCCAGTGCAGATATGAGTTGTAACATTTAGGTATGGATACAGACAGTATAGTAGCATTTCCATGAAACAGGCAGACAACAGCAAGTATTAGTAATGAGAAGTAAATATTTTTACATTATCAGTGCTATGCTAATCCCAAAGTTTTTATAAAATTTTCTTGCGCTTTTTCAGGGTGAAGAGGGGCATGTGCGTATCAGAAAATGGAAATCATTCTTTCAAGTTTAACCTTAAGAGAATATTTCTATGTGCAGAAGACACAAAAATGTCAGGCTAGATATTTAAACGTTGGTGAAAACACTACCGACATGTAAGAGGAACCCTGTATATCAGAATCCCTTTGATTCACTTTTATCAGGTATCAGCTGTGGAGAGAGGAGCAAAATACTAACTGCTGACTCAGTGATGCAGGTGAGACACATTAAGTACCAATTTCTTATAAATACAGAGAGAAAGACTCTTTTTAAAAGAAAATAGTGATATGTTGGGGTTTAGGGTATGCTAAGACATTTTCTTAGAATTATGTTGATGGGGTGGGAGCAGATACAAGAAAAGTGATATATAAATTGTTAATGAGAAGTTATAGATACAGTAAATGCGTTGGGTTTAGATTTTTCTCAGCTTGAAGTTTCTTTTGGAGGTAGATGGGTATTTAATAAGTTGTTCCCTTAGAAACGTCAAGTTTTGAAATGTTGATGAGTTTTGCTAGCCACTCCGTATGTAGGTAGTGCCTAATTTTGTCATCAGTTGGGATGGGGAGCATTCATTGTCTCAGAAGACTAAAGTTTAGAAACATCTCTTTGGGAGACTGGTAAGTATTGAGAGTCTGTGGGTTGTAGACTTTTTTCTTTAAAGCATAAAGAAATGCATTAATTCCCTCAGGTCTTTTATTTTTGATTCAATAATACTTGTGTTACAGAAATAAGATTATGAAACCTCCCTAAAATATAAACTTGTAGTATGTATGTCCAAATAGCTTCCACCAGCTCTAAATGAGAGGTCTCAACACCCTGGATAAAAAGAAGTAAAGCCAATACTCTGATATTAGTTTAAGAAACAATAGCCTCTTAACTTTGTAAACTTCTCGGTAGTGCACTATATGTAATGCAGCATGCTATTTCATTTCAAATTTGATCAAGACCAGAACAGTATTTTTATTGATGGCTCAGCATCTCTAGTTTCTAATTGTTTTGCTTTGGGTTTTAGTTTAGATATCCTCGAGTGCCTCAAACTCAACTTTCTTTCTCTCTCCACTGCTACATATGAGAAATAGAACCTTCAAAGATCCACGTATAACTGATCTATGTGATAAATTACTGGGTTTCTGTTAAGAAAAAAAAGATGGTGGTTTTGGTTTCTGCTGCCTATCTTGTAACCACCTAACCATTCATATACTCTGACTGTTTCTACATAAGTTCAAATGACAGTTAAACCAAACTGCCCTGCCCAAATTCCTTAATTCGGTTTAGTCTCTCTTGTGTCCTTTCTGCAATATTCTCTTATTGCCACAAACTACGTGCCCCCTGCCTTTGGTGGGGGGGGTGGGGTGGCAGGAACAAGCATTGTTAGATTTGAATCCTGCTATTAAATGAACTAGTTTGCCTTTTCTTGTTTTCTTTTCAGAGGAGGCCTCCCTTGCCTACTTTCCCCATATTTTGGGGTCTAAATTTTTGGATGCTGCTGTTGATGCATCTAAAATCCACACTGATTGCCAAGAAGAGGGTCTGTCCCTGTTTTGCACAGCTGTTACCAATTGTTCTATGTTCAGCAATAGCATCAGTGGCACCAGTTCCTCTCATTCAGCAACCCAGCTTAAATTCAGTCTATCCTGCATGTGTTCCTGTTGCTGGGTTATTCTTTTCCTGCTGTATGCTGCCTTCTCCTGCTTTTTTTTCTGTACTGAAAAAATCTTGCAGGAATGTAATATGCTAGGCTGTGGGTAGGTCGTATGAGGTATTAGCCAATAGATGTTCTTGCTGTCTTTGCTGTAGGTAGCAGTGACGATATGAGAAGTTAGCTGAGGGATGAAGAGAAACAAGACTTGGACAGAGCAGTTATCTGATTTTGTAGTCATGAGAATTGCTTCTAATATGCAAGAGGAAAAGCTAAACATGAATACTTCCTGAAGGCATTTCACAGTTGGAGTAAATAAGAGTAACATCAGATTAAATGTGAATGCTACTGCATGCATTTGCTCTATGATCATTCTATGATTTGCTCTATGATACTTTTCACTGGATAAAAAACTGGCTGGACAGCCGGGCCCAGAGAGTTGTGGTGAATGGAGTTCAATCCAGTTGGCGGCCAGTCACGAGGGGTGTTCCCCAGGGCTCAGTTTTGGGGCCGGTCTTGTTCAATATCTTTATCAATGATCTGGAGGAGGGGATCGAGTGCACCCTCAGTAAGTTTGCAGACGACACCAAGTTGGGCGGCAGTGTTGATCTGCTCGAGGGTAGGAAGGCTCTGCAGAGGGACCTGGACAGGCTGGATCGATGGGCCGAGGCCAACTGTATGAGGTTCAACAAGGCCAAGTGCCGGGTCCTGCACTTCGGCCACAACAGCCCCATGCAGCGCGACAGGCTTGGGGAAGAGTGGCTGGAAAGCTGCCCAGAGGAAAAGGACCTGGGGGTGCTGGTCGACAGCCGGCTGAACATGAGCCGGCCGTGTGCCCAGGTGGCCAAGAAGGCCAATGGCATCCTGGCCTGTGTCAGAAACAGTGTGGCCAGCAGGAGCAGGGAAGTGATTGTGCCCCTGTACTCGGCCCTGGTGAGGCCGCACCTCAAATACTGTGTTCAGTTTTGGGCCCCTCACTACAAGAAGGATGTCGAGGGGCTGGAGCGTGTCCAGAAAAGGGCAACGAAGCTGGTGAAGGGTCTGGAGAACAAGTCTTATGAGGAGCGGCTGAGGGAGCTGGGGTTGTTTAGCCTGGCGAAAAGGAGGCTGAGGGGAGACCTCACTGCTCTCTACAACTACCTGAAAGGAGGCTGTAGCGAGGTGGGTGTCGGTCTCTTCTCCCAAGTAACAAGCGATAGGACGAGAGGAAATGGCCTCAAGTTGCGCCAGGGGAGGTTTAGATTGGACGTGAGGAAAAATGTCTTTACTGAAAGAGGGGTTAAACATTGGAACAGGCTGCCCAGGGAAGTGGTTGAGGCACCATCCCTGGAGGTATTTAAAAGACGTGTAGATGAGGCGCTTAGGGATATGGTTTAGTGGGTGTGGTGGTGGGTTGATGGTTGGACTCGATGATCTTAGAGGTCTTTTCCAACCTTAATGATTCTATGAAAAGACGTGGTCTCAATGCATCCTGTACATGTGGGTATTCCTAATAGCTTCTCTGTGACTCGCTTTGCTCATTCTGCAAAGTCAAATTATAAATTTATTTTGTTGCTTCATATTTCACCACAGAGCATTGTGGATTATTCTAGCGTGATCATTAAACTAGTAACTGACTCTTTGCATGTCGGTCTTCACAAAAAATAAACCACAAATAGTCTGCTCAATAATAAATGAGCTTTGTTACTCAATTCCTTGGGGTTTGCATAAAATGTGCCTTCAAGATGTTTAGTAAATTGTGATTTCTACTGGGATCAATCCAAATGCACTGATTAAAAGATGGCCTAAATAGAGACCCACAAAATGCTGCAAATACACTTTGGCAAAGGCAACTAGCAGGACTTGGGGCCAGGCTAACGCCTCTGCAGGTAATGTATCACACTCACCTCTCAGTTTATTCAGAGCTGTGGGTTGGGGTGTAATTCTTATAAATTACATTCCTCTTTGTATGTGTGTAAAGGGACCTCAGCGTCTCACTGTGGCCTGTGAGCTGTTTTAATCCACAACACCTCAGGGGTACACTGCCACACATGTGCAGTTGCTGCTGTCGTGCTAGAACTCCTCACCCATCTTTGAGGGTTTCCTTAGTTCCTTCTCTTTCAACGTACCCAATTTATGTGCCTGTACCTCGGCTGGCATTTAATGCTCCCAGGGGTCTGACCTGCCAATCCCTACCCTGTCACCGGGCCTGCGGACACACGTCCCGTCAGCTGCCTCAGGCTCAGGCCGCGGACCGGGGTAAGACCAGGGCGGCCGGGGCTGTCGAGTCTCGGCAGGCGGCGCTGGGACGCCCTCCGTGGGCTGCG
>NW_008824283.1:2454246-2456019 GCF_000699105.1 Pygoscelis adeliae | reverse complement strand
GGAAAACTCCTCTCCTTCCTCCTGCCGCGGGGGAGAGGGGGAAGCGCTGAGATGTCGCGTTAGGGGCGGCTACCGCCTCCCCCCTCGCCGCTGCGGGAACGGCGGCGTTTGGGCTGGCTGCAGGGAAGGGGCTGTGGGGAAACCTGCTTTTATATCGCTTATCCAAGCAAAAATAAACTTTATTTTTTTTTCTCTCCCCATAAGGAAACACCCCTCTTAAATTAGCGCTTGCCAGACCGTCCCTAGCTGTTCTCCGCATTTTTCTCTAAAGCGGTCGTTTCTGCGGGGCGGCGCGGGTCTCCCCGTGGGTTTTTAAGCTTTTTAAGTTCAGCGTAGTAGTTACTAATCGAGAAGATAACACATCAAGCTGCTGTTTCGTACAAAGTCTCTCGTGAATTAATTGAGTTGGGGAGATCGAAACTCTGTTTTTTCTGCTTTATTAAATATCTGAAGAGTTGGGGTTTTTTTGCAAATGGGGTCAGCTTTCTAATGTAGAATGAGATGTCAAAGTTGCACACGTTAGCTCAAAATAGTATCAAGAGGAGAACGTATTTTGCAGAAACTGCTGCCTCATAAGAGACTAGGTCACTCTTTTTCCCTTTTACTTAATGGCAGGAGCCCAAACTCAGAGGGTAGGTTGTGCTTATTGCATTTAAATTTTACAGGATTCTTTCAGACTTTTTCCCCAATATGCTGGTCTGTTTGTTAATATCTTTCTTTCTCTTACCTTATATCACAGTTCTTTTAATGCTGTCCTTTAAATACTGCTGTATTATACTCCATCATGCGTCTGCATCAATCTAGAATTTTTTACGTCGTATCCTGCCTTCTGTTCAAATTGAGTCATCAGGTGACATTCACTGGGAATCCGTATAATACTTGTTTTCATCGGAATCCAATCTCATAAGTAGTTTGAAGTCAGTTTTAGGCTTCATGAAGTTGAACAACACTACAATGCAGTATTATGAACATACTAAACCCTTCCAGTGCGCACCAAAAAGAAGGGTAGTCTGTGTACAGGCAACAAACTCAGTGCCTTTAGCTTTGGCTGGAGAAGTCCTAGCCAATCCAAAGGAGTAGAGATATGTTTCATGCTATTCACGGGCAGAGGGTGCCAATTTAGTTATTCTAATATCACCATTTTAAATAAAATTAACTATGACAATTTAAAATGCATATGAAAATGTGTGAAAGCACATGTTTTTCAATAATTAGATCACTGTGAAGCTATCAATATTTTAAAGTTTGTGCCAGCATATACATCATTTGTGTTGGAGAAGGCAAAATTTTTCTTTTTCATTTCCATGAGGTACTTTGTTTTTCTTCTCAGTTGCCACTTCCACATAATGTGAAGCAAACACTGTGGTATATTTACATCACAGTGAATGCTGTAACAAACGCAGCTCTGATAAGTTTTCCAAAAGCTGTCTTTTTTTAAAGTTGTTTCTCCTCATCCACTGAATTTTGGTATTCAACCTGTTAAACAGGTTTACTGAGTTAATGATACTTTACCCTACTTACCAGAAAGCATTCCTCAGCTAAATACCAGTAGTGAAGACATTTCTCATGCTGTTCATCTGCATGAGGTGCTAACTTAGTTATTCTAATGTTAAGATTACGTTCATATTTATTTTAGTTACTTATTTGTTACTTCTTGTAATCAATTTGTATGTTTTTAAAAGAAACATATTATTGTTATTTCAGTCCTTCTGTGCCTGTACGTGTGCTGCAGGAACAGTGTAGACATGAACACATTAATTCAGTAAAGGGAAA
>NW_008824283.1:2437302-2454216 GCF_000699105.1 Pygoscelis adeliae | reverse complement strand
CTGCACATTGCTGCTGAGGCAAGGTCTTTCAGTTTTTCTAGGGCTTTGATCTTTAACTAAGCAACCTGAATATTTTATCTGGTATTCTAACCTCTAAGAAGAGCTAGTTTGAGGAACTTTAGTAGGGCATTTTTGGGGAATGATCGGTAGGAGCCCGTTTTTTCTAAAAGGAAAATTACTTATTTTTTTGCTAGACAGAGGCTTTGGGCTTTCTGTTTCACTGGAACATGTCTAGTTGGTATTTGCTTGGTAACTTCTGTAGTCTCCGCACAGCTTTCCTGTGATTTGTCTTGTCAACTAGTGTGTGGATGGTATCTCTGAAGACATTTTATTCACGCAGAAGAATTGATCTCTTATTAAACCTGTGGTGATTTTCCTCTTTGTCGGTTTCCCTTAGCTCAAAGCGATTTATCTAATAATTGTCAGGTTATGTCTGAGACCTCATGTATGAAGCAAACTATAACTTGTTGAAAGAATTTTTCTATTTCTTAGTTAACTTGATTCAGCTGTACTGGAGCTTGTCTGTATTGGCAGATTTTGCTGGGTTTTTCGGTAAACGAAGCTTAACTGGTGTGTCCTCCTCTACTCTCTGTCCCTTTTCTTTTTCAGTTGCACTGAATTTGCATAACATTGTGAACATTTCCTTTAATCAGAAATCGTTGCAAATATGGGTCCCCGGCGGAAAAATGTGAAACCATGCTCAGTGAACAGGGAAGGCTCTGAGTCTACCAAAGCTGATGAGCCAAAAGATTACATGAACCAACTCTCTCATGAAGTGCTTTGCCACATCTTTAGGTGAGCAACTTGTCAGAAGTCAATTTATTGTTTATTATTATATTGTTTTCTATTTTTTTCCCCGATCTTACCTGCATTGATGCTTGTGTCACATAGTATTCAGAAAGTGTAGATGTACCATGAGTGAACTGGTGGATAAAAACTGGATAAAAAGGGGTGAGAAATGTTTTTTCAGCCCCAGAATTCATTTGGATACTTTGAAAATTAATTTATGTGAATGTTGTGAATGATAGAAGGAAGAAGAAATAAGTGATTTAATTCTGTTCACCAGTGTGTGGTAAGAAGTGTTTAAATATTGATTTCAGTGCAGAAATGTATTTCAGGTATTACATAGTTGAGGTGCATGTTTTGAAATGGTTGCGTCCACTTCAGTGTGCGGAAGGGAACTTGGATGAGTATATAATCTTCCCTACAGCACAGTCCTTCTCCAAGATGTTCACTCATGCCTATTATATTCAAAACATAATGTCTTACTGGCAAGTTCTTTAAAAACAGTAGCTCTCCAAAATGTTGGCAAATTGAGCATGCTTGTATGTACTAGAAAATGAAAGTACCTTTAATTAAAGCAGATAGAAACTATTGCGGCAAATGGTTTGGTCAGCAGTATTCATTAGAGAACTAAAGCATCTCTCCATTTTAATACTGTATTTGTACCTTAAATATCCTATATTCTGTGTCAAAAATTGGTGAGTCATTCTGCTTAGCAAAATTTCACACTTTATTAGAGTGCAGTCTGAAAATTCTGTTTGAATTAATGTTATTAGGTGTTAGAACTGTATGAATTTGTGTAGTCATGCTTGGGATGTTCTTCAGTTTGGAAAAAGTCAAAAAGGATCCACCTTTGATAAATCAGAGGGGTGTTTTTTCCTCTCCCAAAGGTACCTTCCCTTGCAGGATATCATGTGCATGGAATGCCTGTCCAGGAAGCTGAAGGAGGCAGTCACTCTTTATCTGCGAGTAGTGAAGGTTGTGGATCTATGTGCAGGCCGTTGGTGGGAATACATGCCCACTGGTGAGTAATGCACTCACTCAAGATATGGCATTAAGTGGTATTGAGCAAAATTGTCTGTGCTGTCCTGGTATTTATAATGACATATGCAGGGTAAATTTTCAAAAGCACTAAAAGGAGTTAGAAGTTTAATTCCTTTTGACTTTTGTGAGATTTGGGTGGCTTCCTTGAGTATGTGGTTTGGAAAATTTATCTCTGTGTGTGTGTGTGTATTGGATATTACTGTAGCAGAAACGGGGATTCTCTGTAGCAATCTGTAAATACAATCTGTGTTTGTCTGATTATTGTAAGGGAGTTAATCCAAGGGTTAATCCAAGAAGAGGCTGTTTGCATGCAGGCAGGAAAAAATACAATGGAATGAGAGAGCAACTCATCTGCCAACACTTAACAATGTAAGAATAAATAAGTTTTGATGTCACACCTCAAGCCATCTTCAGATCAATAGATAAATTTGGCAACCTAGGTCAACCCTGTGAGTATTAGGATTTCTGTTGGATTTGAATTACACTGCTGGGATTTGTTGGGGGAGAGAGCTAAAATGAGTGAATTCTAAAAGTTAAAGGATCTGCAAAGTTAGATTTATTAGGGCTGATATCAGGTAGATGGTTAGACCTAACCTAAGATAGATGTAAATACAGGTAACTTACTAGTTTAAAATCCTTTTTATGTGTTGTCTTACGTTAGAATAAAATAATCCTTTGCTTTAAGAAACTGTCTTATTTCTTTGAGAGTTGTGAGCTGTGGTGAATAGTGATCAATTGCATATAACTGATCCAACTGGGCATTTTTGAGCCATATAGTTGATAAATGGAATTCCAGGAAAGACAGAAACACAAAGCCTGACATTCTGCAGAGGTGCTTCATCTTGAGAAGGGAGAAAGTATCGTTAACCCTGTAGCCATGCAACTCCACTGAAGGAAACCTATAGCAAGCTTGCAAAATTCAAGGCAGAAGAGTATGTAGGTCATGATTTCCAGAATCTGGAAGTAGAAGACAAGCTATTGCTTCACTGAGTACATCTTCTGACGTTGTAGAATTTATACTACCATACAAAGAGAACAATGTATTTGGCTTTCCCTTTACAGCTAGGTGTCTGCTGTCACACAAATACCAAATCTGTTGTTGTCATCTTAGGTTTCACTGATTCCAGTTTCCTAACGCTGCTGAGGAAGATGCCAGACATTGAACAACTTTATGGTCTTCATCCCAGGTATCTTGAAAGACGCAGAGTCCGTGGCCATGAAGCTTTCAGCATTCCTGGAGTTTTAGAGGCTTTGCAGGCCTGTCCAAATCTGCTGGTGAGTGGTTAGACTTGAGAGAGAACCTCCTTCAGCAACTGAGATGATGCATGTTAACAGAGCAGAAGAAATATGTCGGAACTCATTGCTTACAGGGCTTCATGTTCAGACCTGGGCTTTGTATTCAGATCTGGCTGTACAGAGTAGCAGATAATTGTGACCATATTTGCAAATGACTACTACTTTTAGTTGCACCAGTGGGAATCACGGTGCTCTTAAGTCCAGAAATTAATTGAAACTCTGATCCCTCTGCTTTTAAAAGGACAAGTCTTGCTACAAATTTAAAGTGAAATAACACATTGCATTATGTATAGCGTGCTATTGAGAAGTTAAGAGGATATTGTTGCTTGAACTGGTGTTAGAGCATTTTCTTTGCTTCCTTTTATCCAGGGTGTTGAGACCTCTCATTTAGAGCTGGTGGAAGCTATTTGGACATACATGCCACAAGTTCACATTTTAGGGAAGTTTCGTAATCGTAATGGTGCTTTTCCAATTCCTCCTGAGAACAAGCTGAAAATTCCTATAGGAGCTAAAATTCAGACTTTGCACTTAGTAGGTAAGTGTGGTAATGGTGAAGTAGTTGGCTTCAACACAGGTGAGTTTAAAGGCTTTGAAACTCTGCAAGATTGTAGTTCTTCTTAAGAGAGGGAATTTGGCATGTGGCATTTTTGAAATATTAGTTGCTATATATATGATAGCAGGTCCAAAGGGCAAATTCTAAAAAAATGCGTTGACAAACTGAGGTGAAGAACTTGTGTTTAAAATGTTTACAGCTTTTCTCACACGCCACATAGCAAAGAAAAGACTTCCTTTTTAAAGCCAGAATGATAATCCAAAGAAATTTATCCTAGAGTTTATAGTTTAAAGCTTGTTTAAAATGTTTGTTTTGTTTATGTGTTATTAGGGGTGAATGTCCCTGAGATTCCTTGTATCCCAATGCTGAGGCACCTTTATTTGAAGTGGGTGAGACTGACCAAACCACAGCCTTTTAAAGATTTCCTTTGTATCAGCTTACGCACTTTTGTCATGAGGAACTGTGCTGGTAAGAGGCATTCATATATGGAGGGGATGTTTTAGTATGTAGGAAATCTACTAATTCTGTTAAAGCTACATAGGCACCAACCGTAAATGGAAATCTTAGAATACAAGATTCTGAAAACAGTTATTGTTTTATTCATGGTGTTGGATAGAAATGTATCCCTCTCCTGTACATTATTTTGTGCTATGTAGTTCTGTTGACTTCCTTATCTAGATGGATATATGTGGACATTTTTTAATTCTTTAACGTGATATGTTCGATGTTGTTAAGTGAACAACCTTCTTTGTCTATATTGGTTTGTTCTATATAGGACCCACAAATTCTTTGAAATATGTTCCCCTCGTGACGGGCCTGGCTTCTGCTCGAAATTTGGAGCATTTAGAACTGGTTCGTGTTCCATTTCTTGGAGGGCTTATCCAGCATGTGGTAGAAGACAGCTGGAGATCAGGTATGAAACTTCTTATCCCTCATACTTAAAACAAACAGATAAACAAATAAAAATATTAGCAAATACTGGAGGCATGTGAAGCTTAGCTTTTTTGTCTGTAGCATATCCTTTCTTGATTATTATTTTAAAGGTATCAAGTTTGGAACTATATTTATGGTGCTAAATATAGCTCTGTATTGAATATTGTTTTGATCTTTTAACTGCAATTAACTCTTGACTGATAAGCTAGCCTTCCAGTTGCATTTGTTAGTGAGTAGGACTAGCAGGATTGGAGGGGAGTTGGGTGCAAATATGTGTTTTATTGATTTGCTAAAAAAGATGTGTTTTGTTAATTCACTTGTCAAGACAACACTGGTGGAAATGTATAAGGCTTAAGGTTGTGATCTGTGACTGAAGTGAAAGAACATTTTCTGTTTGTCAGGTGGTTTTAGGAATTTGCACACTATAGTTCTGGGAGCTTGCAAGAATGCACTTGAAGTGGATCTTGGCTACCTCATCATAACTGCTGCACGAAGGTATGGGCCTTTAGATCTTTCTTTTCCCCCTTCTCCTTTTGCAAAATAAGTATCTTAGTAGTGAAGTCCAAGCACAGGAAGAAGTGGAACAACCTTCAAAAATTTAAGGAATAAACATTTAAACTTTACATAACAGGAGTATTCTGTGGTTGAAATAACTGGAGTTATGTCTGTTTCTGAATCACTTTATATCATAAACCACCTTCTTAGACCTATATCTGAAAAGTGTCGTGCTGTTAGTCTCACAACTGTATTGCTGTGTAACTGCCAAATACTGCTGTCAAGATACAACAAATATCCTCTTAATCCTGCCATTGTTGAAAGAATATTTTCATTTTATTATGAGAGGGCATCTTCTTGAGTGGTTTCTATGGCAATTGTGTTTTGACATGCCTTTTAATAGGAACAATTCTTAATTGTATTCAGGTTGCATGAAGTGCGGATCCAGCCTTCCTTGACCAAAGACGGTGTTTTTTCTGCTTTGAAGATGGCTGAACTGGAATTTCCACAGTTTGAAACTCTTCATCTAGGATATGTTGATGAGTTTTTACTACAGTGTATGACATTTTTTACATACATAAATTATTTGACAAATATAAGGATTAAATAAGTTGATGTGTTTTCAATAATTTTCTAAGAGTGAGTAAAAAGAATATTAATGTACCCATATTGAGGCTGCTGATCTCATACAGCCAAATACGTTTTTCTTCACTTCCTGAAACTCTTACTGAAAATAGGGAAAGTCTCAGCTTTATTGCACTGAGGTAATAATCTGATCCATTTTGCCAAATTGGACTAAAATAGGGAGTTAGAAAATCATGCTATAAAGGCAAGTTTCTGAAATTTACTGCTGTGTTTGCTGCTATCTTTTTCATAGGTAAAATGACGAATGGAGACTTGGTGAAGTATGGCTTGGCTGATGTAGTTGAAAATCCAGGAATTATTACAGATATCGGTATGAAAGCTGTAAATGAAGTTTTTTCTTGCATCAAGTATCTGGTCATTTACAACTGCCCACATCTACATAACCCAAATAATTGGATCACAGGTATTGCACACCTTTGAAATTTTAGAGATATTGTATGAATTGCTGTGATATTAAAACAGAATTTTTCTGCTCATAGTACTGCTTGTTCTATTTCTTAGTAAGTACAGTAGATGATGCTTGGTTTGGAACCATAATGATGCTCGTAACAGTCAGAATGGAGATACAGAAGATGCCTACTCTCAAGTCTGGAAGGGGTATAATGAAAAATAAGTGAGATAGGAATCCTTCAGGAAATGCATCTCTTCTCTTCTGCAGATCATTCAAGGTGGACCCGACTGGTTGACCTCACCCTGGTGCGATGCCATGCAATAAAGCTAGATTCTTTTAGTCAGTTCATTGAGTTATTGCCAAGCTTAGAATTTATTTCTCTGGACCAGATGTTCCGTGAACCTCCTAAGGTGAGTCTTTCAGGGAATGGTTTTGCATTTTATTGTTGCCAGCTCATTAGAAATATGGTTAGCTCCAGCTGTTATGCATTCTTTTAAAAGTTTTAATTAATTAAATAGCTTGGTAAATAAATGACTTGGGTTTGCAGTTGCTATTATCATGATATGTTAGGGAGAATGATGCTTCTTCTGCAGGTGGGAGCAGTGGCAAGGTATGATCTTGTATGAATAGGTGACCGGGAAATGACTCACATTGATTCTGTGTTTCTGTTGAGGTCTCTGCTGCTACTTCATTTTGCTGCTGCTTTTTATATTTTTTTTTCACTCTTAGGGATCTGTTTATAGTGCTAAGGGGTTTTTATGATTTTGTAGTGGGTGAAATGGGGGTACTGTTTCCCTGTTGGAGTGCTTTCAAAGCTTAGGAATTTTAATTCTTCATATTGTCCCCTCTCCCACACTGTAACACAAATCTTTGTAACAGCTGTTGTAACGTAATGAAAACCGTGTGCATAAAAAAACTGCTTTCTTTGATCATTAATTCTATCTTGAGGCTACTGTGTTCTGGGAAGACTATATAATCTGCTATGTGTATTGATGTAATATGATCTCATAGCAAATGAAATACAATTTAATAAAGTAAGATTATATGCTTTGTGGAGTTCCCTTTCACTAGGAGTTTAACAGAGTGTAAGTCTTCTGTGTTGCCAAACTTAAGATGGACCTCTACAATGTGTAGCATAAGGAAGTATTAGGAACAATTTCCCTGTTCTTCACGTGCATATTGTTCTGCTATCCTGGATACTACTGACAGAATGCTTTTTCTGTTGGCATTAGGATATGTTGTCGAGATAATGTGTCTGTGTTTTCAAATCTTAATAGTTGCTCTTTGTTTTCAGGGTTGTGCTCGTGTGGGCCTAAGTGCAGGCACAGGAATTGGTGTCTCATCTGCTCTAGTCAGCAATCAGAACTCTAACAATGACAATGACAACAACAATAACCACCAGAATAACAATAATCCAAACATCCACCACAACAATCACCAACACCCAAATGACCAGAATGAGGAGAATGAGCTGCGGCAAGATGGTCAAGCTGAAGAGCAACAGATTGCAGCTGAGGGTAATCTCTGATCTTTGTGAACCTTTGTAGGGAGTGATTTTATTTGCATTGCCACTTAAGTAGGGTCCTAGAGGAGATACGAATATACATTGAAAGCTTGTTGCTCTTTCAGTTCCTGGTATGTAACTTTTACCTTTTCTGAGGGCTGTCTGCACATCTCTGATACCTGTGTGATAAAAGCTATCTTTGTATTGTATCTAATAGCTGTCACAGTCACATTACAATTCAATGATATATGTCAGTACAGATATTAGCAATGTAGAGTTTCAGTGTGATACTCCTCTGTGGAAGTGTGAAGTGTTTTCTAGGTTCCTCTGGTCAGAGCTGGGAGTCCATCACAGTGTCAGATGGTATATTTGTAAACTTCCCCAGCAAAGGCATTGGAGGAAACGAATTCCTCATTGGAGGAAACGAATATGTAAATCCTGGTTATGCTGCTCACTGCAGTGGAACAAGACTTTTGAGGAGGAGAGGAAAATTTGGGAGAAGTAAACCCCCAAAATTAGGCTGGGGCCTTGGCTAAAGAGATGTAGAACAAATCTGTGAGAGACTTTGTGCAACCTAGAGAGTCACTGAAGGAATCAAGGCAGCTATTACTTATTTCTTGAGGATTCTCTGTCTCTCTGTGGGTGCTGGCTGAATTCCTCCTATGCTTATGGCCTCTGTTCCTTCTGTTTCCTCCTTTTGACCTCATCTTAATCTTTTCAGCCCTGAATGAAATGGAGGAGGTGGCACAGGAAGAAGGGATGGCTGCGGGGCAGGGCCAGAATGAGCTCCCAGCTCACAGTCAGGCTGTTGTTCCTATGGAGGTTGACGAAGAGCAAGCAGGTAACTCTGGTTTTGGAAAGAAATTACCTTTTGGTATCCCCTTCTTGAAGGGTTAAATTTTTCAGTTATAAGTCTGTTTTTGGATGGTTTTCTTCAGCTGGGTTGTCTGGTGTGTTTGAAATAATGATGCTAGCACAGTTTACTGCTGTGAAGACATTTATTCTGTTTTAAAGTCTGTTTTACAGTCCCCAGTTTTCTTTTGCATATGGAGTAAAATGTCTTGATCTTAAAGCCTTATTTTTGTGTCCAGTATAATGAAAGACTCAGAAGGCCTGAATGAGCTTGTCATGTTCTGATGTTGGTGTTAATGGCCTTCTTTCACTGCAGCATGTGGATTCTTTTTTGCCTTTTTTTTTTTCCCAAGCCAGAACAACTTGTTCCAGTGTTAATTTAGTTTGTATTAGTGACACACACTAGTGGTTTAAGGCAGTCTTGATTTCTTTTATAGCCACTATTTGCTGGATAACATAATTTTCTACTAAATATGCCAAAAACATGAAGTAACATACACATATGCTGGATCTGTTCACTTTTTCAAGATAAGTCCTGAAAATGTTATTTAACTTCATGTTCATTTCTTGTGTTATTGAGAGGCAGATAAGTCAATGTGATTGGCTAATGTCTTTGGTTAGTAGCCAAGAGAGTTAACTAACAAAGCACATTTATACTGAAGCTTGATAATTCACACTTCTCCTTCCCACTTCTCCTGGTGGGATTTAGAAGGATAATTGCAGATGTTCTGACCGACAGTTCTGTCTTTGTGGTGGAAGTTTCAGGGACTGATTATAATATGTAGTTGTGCAGTTACTCGTACTATTGTGGAAGAACATTTAAGCTGTTACGAAGCAGAGAAACATTACAGAAAACCTGGGTTTTGTCTTACGTTGTTACATTCTTCCCCTTCCAAACTAGAATGCTTTGATGCTGAAATGCAGTGTTTTGCTCTTCTCGTGTTTGGATTTTAATGAGCGAGCCACAGAATGGGTGGCTAAATTGAACTGAATTCATCTCTTGTCATTTTTTTCAAGCAGTTCTAAAAGTTCTTCAGCCCTTTAATCCATGCATGGCTTATTTTTACATGAACTGTTGGCATTCTCCTACTGTTTTCAGGACCAAGTGGCATTCAGCCTGTTGTAAAAGCAGCACCTATTACTGTCCATGATTCAGACAGTGAGGATGAGGAAGAAAACATGGGGACTTCAAGAGCCTGCATCTCTAACAGCATTGCACAGAATTACTCAGATGGAGAAGAGAAAAGCAGAGATCCAGTAGAAACTAGAGAACCTTCAGGTGTGGAACAGATGGGTTCCTGGGCACTGTTAAGCAGAATTTATTCTTAAGCTTCAGTCTTTCCATCTTGTTCAGTTTTATTTCTAGCTTTGTAAAAGGCACGCTCGTTTGTTTGCCCCCTACTCTTTTCTTCCTGTTATAAATCTAGAATGGAGGTGTAAGGACACATCTCTCTGAGCTCAAATCACATAGTCACTGTACAGAAACACAGAAATAGTGGTGCTGCACTGCTTTGCATGCAGAAATCTGCAGCTCCTCTTTTGGATTTCCAGGTGCACAGAATTTATCATATCTGTGAAGCCAAATTTGCAGCTATGTTGTCTATATGATTCATCTGTCAAAGCATTGCTGCTGAAACAAAATGTGACCGCTGGGGCAAATTCATGAGAGTTGTAGCCATCTTTTGGTTCATGGGAGCCCTGTGGGAGTGTTACGAAGGGGACACTTTAAGATCAACTTTACTTTGATGGGAGCTTTGGACGTTAGTTAGAATTCTCAGGGTGATGTTCAGTACTGTCGTCTTCACGTCCGAACAACACTTACTATTACAGCGTGTGTGTGTATATTATTATTATTATTATAATATATATTATTATGACTCATTCAGAGTCAGAGGCCTAGAACTTCATGGTAGTATGACAATTACAGAGAGACATAGAAAAGGACATTCCCTGTCTTTTGAGTTTACAGCTATAAGCTGCACATCTGTGGCACCCAGTTCAAGTCCTGGGTCCGATGCCATATGACGTATGGCCTTTCCAGCAACAGAGGTGACATGCTATTTCCTGTAGTTTGTAGTCTAAGTGAAGTAGTTTCATATGTACACAAGAAAGGAGGAAGTTGAAGTTGAATTTAATCTATAAGTAATTGACAGATGAAGTACATACGGTATTAAGCCTTAATGAATATTTAGCTAAGCAGTTAACATAAAAATCCTGCATTGTGAAGAACTGAGAAATGTACTGGTCTAGTACTGGTTTAATTTCTGCAAAGCCTGGGACATATCAAAGCTGTAATGGATCAAGTACCTTCTTATTGTAACTAGCATACTCCCTACACATCAACAAGACTGGTAGTTTCAACTTGGAAATCTGTAGAGTGGTGTGCTTATAGTGCAGATGTCAGTTCTGGTTTGAGGGTTGAAATAACCTGCATTTGGAGACAATTTGCGTAAACTTTTGTAGTGCTAATAATGGTTTTTCGGGCTTGGTTTAGTGTAATTAGCTGAGAGGATTAAGACAGTAGACATTAAGTTCCAATTGTGATTTGTACACCATTTGCTATGGTTTTTTATTCATCTGTAAAGTGAGACTACTGTTACCTATTGACACAGCTTTCCATACCGGGGGGGGGGGGAGCTAAGGTTTGCTATTGAAAGCATAAACTTTAGTCCTATCTATGTTACTATTATTTAATTCCTCAGATTTATTCTTCATATTTAAGAAAACAGAAGCCTATTATCAGCGTTTTTCATGGTTTTGTGCTTTGGCCTTTTTAACCAGTTAGCTGCTTTGTGAAAATGTTAGCCTCTCTGGCAAAGATGTATCACGTTTACTGACAAACACTCCAGCACATCACTACAAAAATAGCTGCAAGACATTACAGAGATTCAGCAACTGCTAGAAATACTATTAATTCCCATAACATGTGAATAGCAGCACGATCCTGACAAGATTTGTCATTGGCCTCTAGGCTGCCTTCTGTTTTAAGTAGTCTCTAACAGAGTAGCACTTAGCATTTATTTAAACTGTGTATTAGGTTGTCTCACTATTCTCTCTTGCTTAACTCTTCCAGTGAGCGGTAAAGGCAAGACACCACTGCGGAAGAGATGTAGTGCCAGCCAGGTGGGCCAGACAAAGCAGTTCCGTACCGAGGAAAGCAGCTGTGAGAAAGGTTGTCAGGTAACAAGTGAGCAGATTAAAGCAGACATGAAAGCAGCAAGTGACATGCCTGAAAGGAACAAAAGCAAAGATTCTTACCCAGGTTGCAGTAATGCTACAGGATCAACGGGAACATCCAGCTCCTGCAGTACTGTTTCTCCTAGCCCTGACTGTGCACAGACAGCTAATAATCACTCCGCTGGCACCAGTCCAGCAATTGGAGATGAATCCAGGCAGTGTGTCTGCTCGCCTTGTAAAAGTGAAGGTTCTGCTGAGAGAGAGACCGAGGAGAGCTCTGTTTGTTCCAGGTGTTCCTGCTACAAGCCACAGGATGCACAACAGAGGACTAGTGGATGTTGTGAGGGGGATTGCCCATCCACGAGTGGAGCATGCAGGAATGGACCAAATAGCGCTGGGTCAGATTTTGCACTTAGGACTCCGCCAAACTGTGGGCCTCCAGGAGAGACAAGTGATGAGAGGACTAGTGGGAGTGCCTGTGGGCCTGCCAGTGAGGAGGAGAGCATGGGCTCCCAGCGAAGGAGCTGTGAGTTGGAGTATAAAGAAGACTATCCTCGCCGACCACTAACAAGAGCGAGAAGCAAGCTGTCCCATGTCCCTCTGGTGTCAGAGTCAGGTATGACCTATATGTATATGTTAATTTCTGAGTGAACTACTGTGCTGGCATGAGACAGTATTGAACAACAGCAACACCCACAGATAATACTGAAGTTAAACGTGAAGTTTATTGGTTAATAACTTAAAACTAAGTGGTTTGTCAAAGGGACAAAATATTGATGGAACAGAAATGGCTGACTTCACTGCCATAGCTAGGTAAAATAACAGATCTCTGTGAAAGAGTGCCAGTGACTTTTTTTCTCCATGCACGTATTTCTGTATGTGTTATCCGTACATACTAAACAGTGTGTGATTTACTCATTTGAAAACCAAATGCAACTTCTTTTGACAGCTTCTCTCTTCCTGTGAAGGCTGTTATTCATTGAAACATAAGACTGTCTCCCCCATTAAAATTCTCCCTTTAAAAGGAAGAAGACAGCAGGTACGCTCAGATCTTAGCAAGAAGGCAAAAGTTAATAACTGATACTTTATCAGCCAATAAAGAAAGCCATAATTATTATTGAGCCAAGCTTGTGCACCTGCATATTGGATTCTACTTCCAAGTGTATAAGGCATGGTGATCAAACTCGTTGAAAATTGTCTTTTTATTAAATAGGTTCATGCTTCACATCATGTAAAACAAACAAAACAACAAAATAAAAACAAAGTCCTGAAGGGCTGGAACAAAGCCAGAAGTGTTGGGAGAACAGAATAGATGTGAGAGGGGAACTTGCTGTTTCTTCCAAATATACTCGCTTTCCAAAATAATCATCTTAGTCTGGCATAGCACGCTTTATAATTACCTCATATATCCAGGATTCTTTGCTGAGAATATCTGGCAAGTAAAATGAAAGTGAAAAGTGAAATGTGCTAGTTACTGAACTGTATGCGTTGGAGGTAGAAAAGATTGATAGCAAATTTGTCTCTCTGTTACATGGAATGATTCAAACACAGTATGTCCTTGTGTCTTTCCAGTTTATCTTAATGTTCCCAAGTGTTAACAAAACCTAAATCACCTAGGATATTGTCCTGTGGCTAGATGCATCTCAGATTGAAGAAATGATCTTGCTATTAAATTTAAAAGGTCTGTTTTCTACCTTGCTCCATTATGACTAGTAACTAGTCTACAAAAATCAGAAGAAAATATTTCCTCTCTATCCTCATCCATTACCAAAACATGAAGTGAAGTCAGTCAGATCTAAGTATCAGATTAGGGTATCTTTCTGAAAGTGTATCTGTTTTCATGTTTCAGTTGTTAGTCAGGAAAAAGATCTGTTCTGCTCATGGAGAAAAATGTCTCAGTATTTCCTATATTTAGTTCTGACTGTTGTAAGCTGTTTTCCCAACTCCATACAATTATGTGTTTGTCTTTATGCACTTTTTTTCCTCTTTGAAGCATCAGATATTAGCTGATGCTTGAGGCAGAATATGAGACTTGATGTGTCATTTTTATCTTTTAAATCTGTATTTAATGCATAGGACAGTGAGGCTTCTTCTGCCTGGCTGTTACAGTGCTTTTCTTCACTAGAACAGGATATACAACTCATTAGAGTATAACCTGAAAATGCTTTGTTACAGAGTTGGAAATGTTTTTCCATAAATAGTCTAAAAATGTGCCTTGACTATGACTGCTTTCTATTAGTCTAGCATAAATGACATTGTGGTTTTCAGCTTCTGTAACAAACCTGCTTGATAGTAGAAGTATTTTTTTTCCCTTAAATTATTTACTCATATTAAACAGTGGAACAAGTCAAATATTAAAGACAGTGAAATTTTAAAAGCATTATCACCACAGACCAGCTGGCTAAAGGACAACTCAAATGTGTAACTTTGATTTTTACTTTAGTAAAAATGTAGGCCACACTTTTTCTTGTAAAAAATGGAATTTTTTAAACTTGTTTTAGTTTGCATTTGTAGTGAAGCAAGCTTTTCACATTTTAAAATGCATGTTATGTTAAAACTTCTGTAAAGATTTCTTGACCTTGGGCTCCACGTTGAATAATTCAACACAAAATTGGAAAGTTTTTCCTATAATGTAGCTAGGAAGCATTTCACTATCTGTAGATACTCTAGGAACTGTCAAAAAAATTCCCTGGGGATGATGATTCATGGGTGCCACAAGTTGAGTACTTAATATTACATCTTTCAACCTGTGGATCCCCTAAAGCAGTAGCCTGAATTCTGGAGCTCATAGGCCCACTGAATGTCACGTGTTAATTAATAGTTCACATGTATTGGTGGAATTTGATGATGTTAAGTAGGAAAAGAGATATTTTTTAATGTTAATGGTAGTATAGCATGGAGCAATTCGTATATAGTCTCTAATATTTTGCACTTCTATCTTGATTGTGAATCTTTGTGAACATGCCGCATATTTTAACAAAAAAGTCAAAGGAAGCTTAACGTTAGTAAAATAACTTCTTGTTTTGATCTGTTAATCACAGAAAAATAATTCTAGGGCATTTTTTTCTCTTAATGTAGGAAGTAAGGGTGGTCATCTATCATCATTTCTTTTCAAAGCCTCATCTTTTAAATCAAGCAGGAATTTGATGTCACTGGTGCATGAAATGGAGTAAGAAGCAGCTTGGGAACATCAAAGTATTTTATACCTGGGCATCCTTTGCAATATTAGGAAAAACTTAATGACAGTTATGAAGAGCAGACTTTCAAGTAGTTTGAGATTATTTCTACTATTTAAAACATTAAAGCTATTTTTGGTTCTTGTATTTGTCAAGAATGTTCCGTTTGCTGTAGAGAACCAAGTGTAACCTAACAATTCATCTTCTGTTCTTTTCTTGGCTCCGCATCTTTCTGTGATGTTGAACTTGTAGGTTCAGCATTCCTGTGTTTTCATCTACAAACAGCCCACCCCCCTGGCCCAAGTTACTTAGTATGAATGATTGTGAGCAACAAACCTGAAAGTGGTTTTTGTGCCAGGAAGAGAGATATAGTTGTTTTCAAGCCAGACAGGTATTTTAATCTGCTTTTGTAAGAAATGTATGTTCTTATTGAATGTTTTCAGCTAGGGAATGGCTCTATTGTTCTCCTGAAATGTAAACAGAGGAAAGATTTTTCTGGTTTTCTGTTTCCAGAGGTGGCCAAGCCAAAGCCACGGCAAACTACAAAGCGGAAAAGAACAGCTGACAAGTCCACAAGTACAAGTGACCCAGTTATTGAAGATGATCATGTTCAAGTAAGGTCTTTTTCCTCACCTGCTACAGGTTTATCAGCTGGGGATGCTCATGAACAGTGATGGAATTATACAAGCTTGTCTTCCGTGTAGAACCAGACGAGTTACAACTGATGTTGCTGCTCTCCTTGGTCTTCACTATATACAGGAAATTTCTGTGTTAGGTGCAGTGACTGGCTTGAGAAGAGGAAAGTATAAGCTAAAGCCAAACTTGAAGTTTGTCAGATGCTCATGGCTGTAGTGCTGCATGAAGTCCTGCCTTCCCACAGTGTCCTTCTTGATTTGCAGGGGAAAAAAAAAATTTCTCTGGCATTTATTTTTGAAACGACAGCATAGGCTACTGCTGCTAAAAGAAACATGGGATATGTAATTACCTCTGGACACAGCAACTCAGCTGTTACTTTGCAGGCTGGAGGTTTTCTTAGTATATAAATAACATGAGTTAATTCTTCTGCAGTGAGGATCAGTCACGGAAGGAGAAATCACAAGGTCTGGCTTACTGTATTGGTGCTGTTACCCAAGGCTAATATTCTAGCTGAGCATGAGATTGCTTCAGAGGGTGACTGAACAGCTAACTTAAGCTTCTCTTCTGAGTTCTGCTATAGAGAAACCTGCCTGCGTTTATTTTCCCCTTTCTGTCCGGTGAAGAACTTAGCCTCACTAATTTAAGATAGCTTTTGTGAATGTGTCCCATAATATTTTTCTGGTTACTAGGATGCATTAAAGCTTTTCTGATTAGCATAAAAGGTATTTTTGGGTGCATGATTGATTTTTCTTAAAATAAGCCATTTTGAAAGAACAGTATTGTGATTTTTAAATTTTTTTTAACCATCTGTGGTTACAAGGAACAGCTTAAATTGCTGGAACTGAAAGAACCCATTGCAGAATGCTTCTTTTTTCTCTTCATATGTGTTTATTTTGTTTTAATAGAACTCTGTTTAGTCTTCTTTGTATAATCGGTCAACTTCATCCTTGGGCTGCTAAATTTTGCTAGAATTTTTAGTGATAAAACTTTGAAAAATTCAGATAAAAAAACAAAAAGATCCTTTCTTATTACATTCTCCCTGTGCTCATGCTATTGGAAATAGCATGTGTTTCTTGACCTTGATGCGTGCTTTATTTTTCTAACGCTGCTAGTGGACACAGAGGATTAAATAAGCTATGTATATAATTTTCAACCCTCCGTGTGGGGTTTTCCTCTGAGATAGCGCTGGTAAAGTACATTGGTATGGGAAGTTCAAACCATGATTCTCTGCCATACCTTCTTTCTGTGTTTAAACACGAGTTACTGTCCAGAATTGCCATTTTTGTCATCGCGGTTGAAAAACAGAAGTTGAATAGTAGAGGGTTTGAATTTCCTAACAGATGATACTTAGGTTTTCTGATAGAAATTGTGCTTTCTGATACGACTCCTCTTTTAATCTTGTGAAGTTTTTCTTTTGTGTTTCGTGATG
>NW_008824283.1:2428599-2437170 GCF_000699105.1 Pygoscelis adeliae | reverse complement strand
AAGTCTTTTTTTCTCATTGCCACCGGTAGCCTATTAATCTCAAATACCGTTGCAAACAGAAGCTGTATTATATTGATTAGCATCCAGTTAATATCCTTCTGTATCTGGCAGTATCTTTTAAAATGCAGTTTATTTTATTTTTTTTCTTTGTTTTTACTCTGTCATAGATTATTTCTTTTTGTAAAAAATTTTCACCAGGTACTGACTTTGAAATCCAAAAACCTCGTTGGAATCACCTTGACCAATTGTGGAATAACGGATTTGGTACTGAAGGACTGCCCCAAAATGATGTTCATACATGGTATGTAGTTCATGTCATGCGTACCTCCTCCGTCTGGCATTATTAGAAATTTCTGAGAGAATTAAAGTCAGTCCACTGCTTATTTTGTATTCATCAGCTGCTTTGCTACAAGTCAGGCTGATGCTTACAACGCCAAATATTACTGCTTCTCAATTTGAATGCCTCTTTCGTTATAAGTCATAACAGGTTTAATAAAGATTAATATCTGAAAATCAACAGATGAAATTATATGACAGTTAGGAGGATGAGATGTTTATTGAAGAGCAATAATACAATAATTGGAAGTTGATGAAATGAGTTTGAGTACTTTATTTTTTCTTTCATTTTTTCCTGCTTCCATAGATTATTTAGCTGACATGATGATACTTTCCTCCCTGACATGATAAAAATTTGTTTTAAATTATGGCATTTAAGCTGCATTAGATTCACATGCCAGGGTGTGTGACTAGACCTGTACTGAAGCATTGGGTCATTTATTGTTTTCTGCAACATCTACACTAAATAACATGTTTTCTTTGGAAATTAGGTATCTCTACATAGCAGAGAATGAAGAAATTATTTATTTATTTATTTCAGAATACTTCTCAGAACATACATTAATTTTTAACTAAATTTTGATTGCATGAGCAGGGTTACTAGAAATGAAATAGCTTTATTTTACATCGTGTGGCTTCACAATACTCTACATTTGATCTGATTTTGAAGTCAGTGGTTTTCAATTGTGGCAGTCCACAGACCGTTTCCAGGAGGCTTTGTGAAAGGAAACAAAGGGAGAAAAAGGTTATTGTTAGATTAAATTTGACATGGCCTTTTAAAAGGACTCTTCTTACAAGTTCACAAATTAAAAGTTTGATCATAATGTGGAAGAAATGAAGAGCTAGTTTATTTCTTCGATATGCTTAAGTTGCCAGCTATCCAAACCACTTCATAAATTATCTGTTACTTCTATTACTTATTTTCCTTCTTTTGAAACAGTTGGCTTTGAAAATCTCTGACAGGAGGCTCCTAAGGTCTTTTCTCATAATAATTCTGTTTGCTTATTTATAGCTACAAGGTGCCGTGTATTGAAACACTTAAAAGTAGAAAATGCACCAGTTGTCAATCGGTTTGACTATGCCCAGTGCAAGAAGTTAAACATGGATCAGGTTCTGGATCAGATTCTCAGGATGCCACCGGAAAGAAACCGGATCATTTATCTTCGTCCAATGCAGCAGGTACACAACCAACTTTCATTTAATTATGAACAGATCTGAAGTTCTGCCTGTATTCTTTCACCACTCCTGGCTTCATTTGTTTTTCAATTAATGCAAGAAATGTAACACAACTCTGAGAAACTTGTTTATTAAAACTTTATCCCATCAAGGCTTTTATTGCAGAATCTGGAACTTGGATGATACGTAATTTTAAGACTTAATGTTACCATCTCCAATATTTATTGCATTAGAAGATACTGTAAAAAAATCATGATGCATTGAATTCATTCCAAACTGAATAACTAAGAGTAACTGTAAGAACCTAGATGCTACTAAGTCAGCTTGTAGTTATGTATAAGCAGAAGCATGACATAGGCATAGGTATCTGAAATCTATGTCCTATTAGATTTAGTAACAGCAGTTAGTGTTTTGAATACTACATTGCTGAAAGCTGCATCCACTTTTGATGCTAAAGAGTGTTGCAAGACATTTGTGGTACTGGCAGCCACCCTTTCCTGCCCCAGATTACGTGTCAGAGATGTAAACACTGACATTTAGTGAGTTGTTGAGGTCATTTGACAAGTAAATAAGAGAGCTTAATTTAAGATCTGGAATGTTTTTTCGACTTTATTACTTTAAGGACAACATTCTGTATTATACTGTGATGCTGCTTGTCTCATGCAAAGTAATGCTTTTTCTAGCTTGGTTTGCCTGACCAACAAGGGAAGGCTGATTTGATAGAAAAGCCAGCTTTTCTTTGAAACCAGATTTCTTGCTTTAGCTCTTAGAGGACAGTGGTAAGACTATTAGGAAAAAACCAACCCCTCCCCCCAAACCAGAGGCAAATTCTGAGAAAGTGAATGTAGTTTGGACCATTATGTAATTTTATGAAAGTTTACTTACATATTGGAGTTGTGAAACACATCAGAAAATAGACATTTCCCATCAAATTCCACTACTTGAGAAGATTCATTGGCAAAGCTGCACTAGGAAAATTTTACTCTGCTTAATCGTGCATTTGATTATGTATGCTGTTAAAATATCTTTTCACTGGACATGTTCCCCCAGAACTTGGGGGATTTGGTAGATGTCTGCCCTTGACTCTAAAATCACATCTCTCTGTTTCTCTTGGTTACAAGTCTTTGTTTGCTGCCTTTCACAGGTTGACACATTGACTCTCGAGCAAAAGATATTTAGTGGCCCTTATCCGTACCACATTTGCATAATTCATGAATTCAGTAACCCACCTAATGTCCGCAATAAGGTGCGCATTCGGAGCTGGATGGACACAATAGCAAATATCAACCAGTGAGTACTTGCCCTTCAGTAACTTTACAGAAAAGTTATTCAATCCTGATTCAGCAGCTACAGCTTCAGTCAAGCTGTAGACTTGCTGTATTCTGTTAGCCAAATTAAAAAAAAAATGGTTCGTTGACTAGCGAAGGTTGAATTCTAGATGGTGCTATGTAGAGTTTCAATGTCAAGATGTATCTAATAGAAAAGGTAGATTAAATAAGCCTAACCATATGAAAAATATTGTAGAATTCTCCAGTTCTATTCCATCCAGCAGTAATGGAATTGAACGTTGAAGTAGTCAGGATGGCTGAGGAATATCTTCAAATCTGAAAACAAGTTTCTTTTATTAAAAAAAAGAAAGACTGGTTTACTCCAAGAAATAACATTAGTTTCTGGAGAAGATGATGTGCAATCAATAGCAGCTCCTTACTGACGAGCAAAAATTTCCAGCAGCAGGGAATTGTATACAGTGGCTCTCATCCAACTGTTCTGAACCAGTGTTTTTGTTGTCCTGGTTTTTCACTAAAATGACTAAGAGAACAAATTTACTTTTGAAGCTTTGTTTAGTTGCAGCTATGCTGGATTGTGCCTTACAGATAGAAAGCTATGCTTAAGAGGTAGCTTAATTGGTTTCTCATCTAAACCGAACATATTCTCTGTGGTTACTCTCAAAAGCGAAGGGATTGCATACTGAGTTTGTGTGAGGGTCTTGGAAGGGTGTTTCTACGGATTCAGACCATTAAAGGAAAGGTTGTGTAATAGGATTTCCCATTTGGTTTTTCTCCCTCCCGCCTTCCCATTTCCTATCACTACTGGCTGTAATCTCTTCCTCCTCCTCTCTAGAGAGCTTATTAAATATGAGTTCTTCCCTGAAGCTACACGAACTGATGAAGACCTGAAGAAATACACTAAGTACCCTTGGGGACGAGATATTTACACTCTAGAAGGTGAGTGTTTGTAGAGAGCTGAAAGCTGATGATCAGTCTTTTGCTAAGATAAGTAACTGCATCAAGTTACAAGAGACATGAATAACAATTCTTGTGAGGGAAGTGGAGGACCTTTGGCACAGAGTGGGGGAATTGAAGTGAGGAGGTGCTTTTCCTGCATTAGAGTGACCAATCTGTGTGATATCAGTGAAGTTTACTTGATGAAGAGTGCTGATGCTGCAGGAGTGACATTGTCCTCTTTGTATCCTCATCCTGTCTGTCTTCTAGGCATTGTAGATGGCGCCCCTTACTCCATGATTACTGACTTTCCATGGTTGAGATCACTGAGAACAGCAGAGCCAAACAGCTATGCTAGATACGACTTTGAAGATGATGAGAGAAGTGAGTAATCTTTTTTGATGCGTTCAAAGAACTTTAATGTGTTGCTTGGTCCCAAGCTGACAATGCATTCCTTTATTTTTCAGTTTTCTAATTCTTACGCTGTTTTGGTAGACTATAAATAACTACTTGTAGCAATATTGGGAGTTGGATGAGGAGCGGGTCCAGCAGAGGAGAGGGCCATAGTACTACAATAGTGTATCAACCATCTGGAGACCCCTAATAGTGACAAAATCAGAGAGCCAATCTGGTGCTTAGCCTGAAAATGTGATGGGTTTGTCATATGCAGAAGAATGAGTGCATTTAAAACACACACAAAACTAATGTTGTGATGTGTAGTTCCAGCAACTCGTGTTCTGTGGAGTTTACTGGCATTACTGCTGAAAGCTCAGCTGGACTACTGCCTCTGGCTTTGAAAGGTTGTTAAGGTAGGCTGAAGAGAGTCCAGCAAAGAGAAGTGACTCACAGAAACTTGGGAGAAAAGAGGAAAGAACTGGACTTGAAAACTCTGGAACAGAGATGATGTGGGTTAGAGTTTAGAATGGATATACCTCTTTCTATTTAGGAGCTTGTCTTATAAAATATTATAGTGGGCAGTTCCTAGGGCTCAATTAAAAACCTTGCTTGGTAGCAGGGAAAAATACGTTCTTCTACTACTTAATTAGGAAAATCTTGGCATCTCCTTCATTAGAGGTATTTTTAATTGACATAGTTTTGGATAGTCTTATCTAGCTCCAGTTCAAGGGGATGAAGCTCAAGAGGATGAGGAAGAAATCTTTTTTGGCTATACCTTTCTCTGATTTCTTTTTTTTAATTTATTTTTATTTTATTTGAAACTGATTCATAGACTTAATGCTTGTAGTTCAGTATGTAGTCAGAATTATAAAAAATCGATATGTGTTTGATTTAAAGGAGTGATTAGATTAAACATGATGTTAAAGCCATAAAAAATGAAGAGAAGCCTGCTGCTTTATCCTTAATTGCTCTCGTTTATAAAACATTTAAGTGATCACTGAAATGGATAACCTGAAAGCATGTCAGATAAGTCTTGGAAGGCTTTATTATGTGCTGGGATTCCCTTCACTTGCAGACATATGGACTTCGCATACATTAAATGAGTATTGGAGCTATTGAAAGGTTTAAATATGGAGAAGGCAGAATACTTTTTCTGCTTGAATGATATTCCTTAAACGTGGTTGCTCAATGGAAGATTTTTCTGTTTGCTTTGTTTTGCGAGACTATCTCATTTAATGCAAAACAGATTTGCTCGTGAATTTATAGGAAAGATTCTGGTTTTTATTCTTATGTGCCTTCCACAGCTACTATTTATGCACCGCGAAGGAAAGGACAATTGTCTGCAGACATCTGTATGGAAACAATAGGAGAAGAGATCTCTGAACTGCGCCAAATGAAAAAAGGTGTATTCCAACGTGTGGTGGCTATCTTCATCCATTACTGTGATGTCAACGGTGAACCGGTAGAGGATGATTACATTTGAGTGGATACCCTCCCTGACCTGTCATCTCTTCCTAAATTCTGATTGGCACTGCCGGCCAAGAAAGCAGGTGGATTCTTTCCGAATGCAAAGCATTTTCTTGAAACACATACTTTGCAGTTGCTCTCTCAGTTTGGAAAGGAGTATGTAGTAAATGTATAATGAAAAGTAAAAATTGTATACTAAGATTTGTACATAGAGGAAACAAAAGAAAAACTTCCTAATACTGAGACTTTATTTCATATGTTTATACAATTTAATTTAAATTCCATTTTAATGAAGGCAAATAATTAGGAACAGGGAAGAATATTTGAATTTTTCAGCCCATACAATTCATAGCAGTATTTTTTTTCTTATAAACAAAATCCCATTTGCTGTGTTCAAAAGAGTCATCAGAGTCTCTTTTAATCTGTGCCTTTTTCTTGAGCATTTAAGAGTCCAGTCTGAGTAAACCTGTTGAGCACAATCTTTGTGTCTTGTGTGCATTTTTCAAAGAGAGAGAATTATTCTACAGCTGTTGTAAAGGCCAAAAGCAGGAAAAAAGTAGCGAAGTTGGTGATCTGTGGTAGTTTCTAGAGTTCATTAAAAACATTTTTTGGGAAAGAAAAAACCCCACATTTAGCACCTTGGAAACAGAAGATATGTTCTGAAGTATTTTGTACCATTAAATTTCATTTTAATAGTGTATTTGACTCTGTAATATGAAAAATCAGTTGCTAATTGTTGGTTCCGCTCTCTTTAACATAAATCTGCACATACTAACTGGCTGAAAGCTGAACTTTCCCTTAAAACAGGCAGGAAAAGGGATGTGTAATTGCTTAGTTGTAGCTGTGTCAGTACAGGATCCATCTGACTCAAACAGTGAGCTTTCAGGCTGATTCATGCTCACTCATGAATGCAGATTTTCCATACAGTCAGTAAATACTGCTGCTCTTTGCCCCTGAATGCTTGTTTTTATTGTATATAGAAAATGCCTCTGGTTCCCACAGTATCCATAGGTGTTTTGTGTATATGTCCAGAATTTGCTGCAAGTCCAGTGTACAGGTATAAAAATGCACAAGTCGGTGTTAAACTAGCTGGCTTGTGTGCTGTTAGTAATGTGCCCTGTGGGGCTGGGAGACCTCTTCAAGGCTAATTTGCTGTGCTGTGAAACAGTGTCTGCAAGCCTACACGGCTGTGGCTGCACGAATGCACCTTCAGATGTGCCGTACGATCAGCTATGGCCTGATCTATCGTTCATACTTTTTTATAGTTGCAGAGTTACCAGCCTAACAAATGACAGTTTACTAACTTACTGTGGTAAAAGTTGTAGAGCAGATTAGTTTATACCACGATACAATTTTACACATTATTGTTAATGATTTTAATTCTTTGAACTTCGGTGTAAATGTGACTAATGGGGATTTCTATGACATTTAGCTCTGTCGAATTGAAGAGGCAAAACTGTTCCAACACAGCAAAGCCAGTGTTAGTTCTCTCTGCATCTGTCCCTGCGTGGAAAGTCTTGAGGTAATGTGGAACTAGAAATATATTAGATAAGGGGAATAGAATGGTGCTTAATGGAAGTAGCAAGAGATTTGGTACAGCAGCGTTTTCTCACATGTGCTCTCTCTACTCTAACCGGAGGTGGAGTGCTAAACACCAGATAATGATGTGAATGCTGTTAAATTTGCTTTAATGCAGGATCAAAGTTAATGGTTTAGTTGTAACAAATATATTTAACCATAGATAATATATTCAGTGATATTCAGACAAAACATAGTCGTGACCCTTCCTAGAAGTGTTTCAAGTAATCTGAGTCATCGATTCAGTCATGTTTACCATTTTAATTCAGCATGTACAGGAAAATGTTACTGCGTTTTTAGAGTATTGCGCCAGATCTCCGTCTGGTATCTCTAACTTTAGCCTTTTGAAGAAGTATTTATACGAATAATGTGCTTATTTATATTCAGTATTTCTTTCTTGCAGTAGTTTTAACCTCTTAAACATTACACCCATTTTATACATAGTGGTGATGTAGTGACTAAATTAATTGTGTCCATCTCACGAGAGCTCTGGGTGATTGAGATTGTATCTGGGATCTGGCCAGGGAACCTGCTCTCTTCACTAAGTTCAGTGTCTGAAATTGAGGAAAGGAGCAAAGGAGATGAAAAGAATTATTTTCCTGCTCAACCTTCATTAGTGAAAAAAAAAATAAAAAGTTATTACTAGTACATGAACAGGTATAGTTCGTGTCAGCAGGAGCTGCTGTACAAACAATAATTTGCTTGCCAGTCTGGTGGTCTGCTGGTGGCGAGCATACACACTCGGTACTGCATCAACTCCCACTTGAAAAGCTGTCCCAGTTGTAAGGGCTGAAAATGTCTTGATTTGTTTTCCACCGTGAAGAACAAAAAGTTGCAGTTGTTATTTGGGTTTTTGATTTCTTCTTTTGTGGATCCTTGAGTCGCTGCACTAGGGGATGTGTGTTTACAGTAAAGATTGCTCTGACATCAGCCCAAATTTGCTGATGGGGTGTGCAGTAGTCACGAGTGTTTTCTTTTGCAAGTTCTTGATTTCTGTCAACTGAAGAGGGTTAACTGCATCAAACAACTACCTGCAAGAGCAAGGGAACTGAAACCTGGTAACGAGCATGAACTCGATTCATGTACCCTTCGTTCATGTGCTAAGCTCTCTCTGAGGTTTTTACGTTACACTAAATCTTTTCCCATGGGGGTTACTTCTCCTTTGCAGGGCTCGGAACCTGACCGGTATCCGTGTTTGGGCTCTCTAATCTGAATTTTTAAGGTCGTTTGCCCGCCTGGTCCAACTGAAGGGGTCGGATGGGTTTCACGCCCCTCTGCGCTGCGGCAGGGGTGTGCAGCACCCAAGGTGTGCTTGGCTTGCTTTGGCAACGACTGGCCGAGAACGTTAGGTCGCGCCGCGCCGCGGGGCTCGCGGCCGCCGAGGTTTGGGCGCCCG
>NW_008824283.1:2421956-2428329 GCF_000699105.1 Pygoscelis adeliae | reverse complement strand
GCCTGGGCTGGCTCGGCGGCACCGCTGGGCCCCGGCTGACAGTCCGGTTTCCGGGAAGGCAGGTTCACCTGCGAAGGCTCTTTCAGGAGCGGTTTCTGTGTAAAGCGGCATCTCTTGCAAAGTTCTGGGCGCTTCAGTTTCGTGAAATTCTGGCGTAAATTTTTTGACCGCTTACGGGAAACTAAGGCTTAGAACGAAGTTATTTACGGTCAAGAATTGTTCTTCTGTTTTTACTTTAAATGGAACTTGACTTTTTTCTTTCTTTCAGAAACACTTTTCATTTCCTTGCGCGAGATGCAAGTCCTTTTCGTGACACGGGTTCATAACCTCTTCTTGAGCTAAGGTCAGCAAAGAACAGCTGATCTACCTAAATAAATACCCTTCTATCAGAGCTCTAGGTGAACTAAGTAGAAATCAATCACTTCCTTTCCTTTTTTTGGTGGTTAAGCAACTTGATTCCGGGAGGTCACAAAAGGTGCAATAGAGTATCTTCAGACATTTTAAAGTAGTATGTATTGTACCATGCCAAATCTCCTGCATGCCACAGAGTGTTTTAACAATCTCTCTTAAAAGAGTTTGATGTAGTATCTAGAAAAGGTGATACTTTATGTCCATTTCATTTTCTTAAGTCCTACGTATGTCTCCAAAAGATCCTATATACCATTTGGAAAACTGTCGCCACATTTATAGAAGCAGATGTAGAGATACTAGGCTTGAGAAATTCTGGTTTGCAGCTTCCAGGTTGTAAAGGGTTATGGTCTTTTCTGTCTGAGCTTCCCCTGTCTCTCCATTTTGTTTCCTTTTTAGGCAGTCTGTTGTTCAATTGCCATGTCGAGCCCTGGAGGGCAAGAAAGGGTTTCCATTGGTCTGCCTAGCTCTTAAACTTTCCTCAGGAAGCAGCCCAGATGCCCTCTGTCTGTGTGTGACAGGCTTCCCTCTTAACACTGAAGCCCGGTCTGACACCTCTCTTTTGGTCTCTGGCAGGAGGAACAGGCTGCTGTCACTGCAAATAAGATGGCTGAGTGATCCTGCTCTGTTCATCTTTCTAAAACAGAGAAAACTCCGTCTGGGGCTTTTAGCTTTACTGTGCTCATGCGTGGCAGCTTTGGAATTAACTATGAAATCCATTTACAGCCCACTTAACAAACAGTGATATTTGCATCTGGATATCAAAGCAAGCTGTTTGCTGGAGTTCAAAGGCAGCTTTGCAAACATTAAATCTGATAGGTAAGGAAAATGACAAAGGAAACTCTGATGTGATTGCATAATTTCTGTCCCCTGCTTCCTTCGTGTGCTTTGCACGTGTGTGGCTTCAGGGAAAAAATTAAACAGGAAAGATTATCTTCCCTAGGTTAACGCTGACTTAACAGTCCTTGCTCAACAATACACTTCCTGGGTGGGTTATACCTTTCTTAGGTTTATATGCCTGTAGTGCAGATGCACTAGTCAGAGGGGTCTCCTGTTACAGTCAGCGAAGAGAAATAAGCGCTTCCAGGGCTAATTCAGCTGGCCAAAGGCAGGTATTGACTAGCTCTCCACTAATTGGAAAGTGAGTCTGAGATGACTTGTGCCACTGCAGGCAAGTGCTTGAACTGCTTTGTGCCTCTTTTTCCCCACAGCAAGTAGGGATAACAGCTCTTCATGAAAGAGGATGCGGTGATCATGGCTGTGAGTTGCTCAAGTACCTGAGAAATGTCATCTAAATAGAGAGTACGTAAGGTAAATAGGTAAAGCAGAAAGCGTGCTTGGGACGTGGGCACTGTGGAGAGAGGAGCACAGAACATCATATCTCAGAGATGGGCAGTATGCCGGTTCTTGCTTTTTTCTCTGATTTAGGAGAAAGACAAAATCAGTGTTTGGGTTTTGAAAAGAAGAGGATTTTGAAGGTATGTTTTTATTTGAGGAAAAGCTATAAGGAGTTGGAGATAGGAATTTTGCCTCTACCCTCACTCTAGTCTCTAAGCTCTTCAGTGTGTTAGAAGCAGCTGCAGACTCCTGCCCTTGCCCATGATTTCTGCTCCGAGTTACTAGTTCACGCAATTCAAGCTTAATGCCTCGTCAGGGGGAAGACAGGGCATTTGTATGTAGATGTGTGCACTGCACAGCCAAAAGTAGTGCCCCATCAACTGGAGAGTTTCCATTACCTCATGAACAGTCATTAGAGACAAGATAAGGTTTCTCCATTGCAGACTTGTTACAGAGCAAAACCACCAGCTTTGTGTTTGCAGGGGAGAACTACTGCTTCCTACGGTATGATGTCTCCGAAGGAGTTATCTAAGCTGGAAACACGCCATTTAGTATGAGAGCATGAGATATGTATGAATGCATAGGTGTATATTGTTTGTGACAAGGGGTAAGGAGACGTTTCAGTGTTGGGAACTACCCAACCTGAACTGTGGATGCTGACCTTGGTTTAGCCCGTCCAGCTATATCACACACTTCCAAAGAGAGGTGAGGCAGGAAGGTGAAACATGATAGCAAAGCAGCACAAGAAGTGCTTAACTTTTCTGGAGGTATCACCCCAAAACCTGGCTTCATCTCAGACGAAAACCTTTGGCTGGAAGCTTTCAGTACAATGACTCATTGTTTTGAAGTGCTTTATTTATGAAGACCTACAGCAACCCCCAGCTTTCAGGGACAGGCTATTCTGAAGAAGAGCTACCTGAGAAATGGAAGTATTTCTGGTAAGGAAGGTGCTTGCAGAACAGTCTTGTGCAAGAAAATATTCAGGATTGTGACAGGATGGGCTGTTAAAAAATGTCCTTGCTTCCACAGGACAGATGGATCAAAAGCAGAAGCAGAGGATAGGTCAGCTTTCTCCTTCAGCAAATATTTCCTTTGATGGTCCGCAGTTTAGATGTGAGCCTTTACAAATAGAGCTGTAAAGGACAAATGAAAACCTGTACATTGGAGCTCTGGTATAGAAGAGGGAGGTGGAAGGGTTTATCTGCTGCATATAATCGTGCTCTGTGGACAAGCTACCAAACCTGTGGCTGAACTAGAGGTCTGCAGACAAGAGTCGGAGGCTAATAGTGAGAGACCATAATGACAGTCCCGCTTTGGCTGCTGCTGTTTGTTTGCAGAGGGAGGACAGGAGTCATCTTTTAGGGTTTATTAGGTGAGGGCCATACTTCTGCCGTAAAAACGAGCAGCAACATTTGCACTCAGTTTTCGAAACATAAGATCATGTTTCTCCGTTGTCTACGCTGGCCAGCTCCGTAACTGAGGTGGATTTCTGCTTGAGAATATTTCCCGATGTAGTTTAATCTCCTTCTCTATCTCTCGATCTCTTCCTCCTCCAGGAGCAAAGAGAGACAAAAATCACAGATTTTACGTTAAAGTTGAACTCTGGCTTTGCTGCACTCCTCTTTCCAACTCGTTAGTTGGGCAAGGAAGGGAGGAAGCAAGTGGAGGTTATGAGTTTAAACATGCCTGGTCTAGAAAAGGGCAAAAAATCTGACAGTTTGAAATGGGAAATGAGTTGTGGTCTCAGATGAGGCTGTCCACAGGGAGCCAGCGCTGGCGACACAGAACTCGGTGTAGGCTCTCAGGGGTAGATAACTCCTCTCTTGGCTGCTCTAAGCTTATGCAAGAGGAGCACAGGTGTTCACAGCCTGAATTTCTGTGTGAAGATGATTACCAGTAATGATCTTGGGACTGCCATTGAGGGCTGTAGCAAGTGAATTGACTCTTTCAGAGAGAGTAATGATCGAGTGTAATAGTGGGGGCACAGTCATGGAGACTGGTATGGAGTAAACATGCCTGTGTTAATCTATGTAGTCCTTAAAGTAACCCCTGAATTAATAGCTGTTGTTCAGTCACTGGTAGTAGTTATTGCAATAATGCTCTAGATTCTCCTTTATGTTTTCTGGTTTTTACAGGTAGAGGGATGCCCTTGAATAGGGTTGGATATAGAGCTTAGTGATATGAAGATGACCGTTGATACGATTTGACAGCCCTTTCAGATACTCATTATGTCAAGAGCCCTGTTTGGTGGGTGGGATTCAGCTGTCAGGAATATGAGAACAGATTCATTACTGAGGCTGCTGGAAGAGGATTTAGTTCTGATGCTCTGTCTGGATCATTGCCTGACTGAAACACACCCCATGGCAGCTGGAGGTCCTCATTTGAGGCCTCCCTCATCTTGACTCGGAAGAAAGCTTCAAGGAAGTAAAGTGTGCTACTTAGCAAAGAAATAAATTTTCCTTTTGTCCTGGAGGACTGAGAAGCCCCCTTCACAATATCTCTTAGAGGGTACAGACCTTGGCACTACAGCTGTTTTGTAAGGAACATCAGCTAGCATTGCATTCCCATTTTGTTGCGGTCCAGGAAAGATATTTAGGGTTTCTCTGGGTTTTTTTTAACGATTGATTTCAAGAACTTCAGAAGATCAATGAAAATCATTAAAAAATTACAGAATTCTGTAATTTGTCAAATAATGTATGCTAAAATAATGTTAAGCTCTTCTGCCAAATCTTTGAAGTCCTTTAAGTAATAAGCATATATTTGACAGGAAATCTACTAGACTTCCTAATAGCATAGGCAATTTCAGTTCAGTTTAACAGAAGTAGTGGAACTCACATATTGGGTAAATTCTAGTTAAATTATATCTGTTTATTAAATTAGGTGAGAGAGTTCCTGTGATAAGGTATGTCTTTATAAGATGCTGAGTGAATATGTGATTATTTTGAATTTGGAAAGATTTAAGCTCTACAAAAATTGAAAGAACTAAAAGCTTTTGTATATTTTTATTGAGTTCACATTAGTAGAAAAACACCAACAGATTTATTGCCTTTTGGCATGATAGTACTCAGAGATGGCTCGGGAAATCTAATGCAGAGAAAAAGATTGGATCCTAAACTACTGAAGGATTTACAGTTGACAGTTACAGAATGAAAATGCTCTCCTTGGCTTTAGCGTTTACGAAGATGCGTGAGGAAAACTCTTCAGAATGACTCAGTCTGCTGTATGTGGGCGGCCTGCTCCAAGAATCCATCATTTTAGTGGCGTTGTTATGTATTTTTCAACTGTGCTAGGAATTAAATGGACACGATTTGGACCCAATTGGTTAGTTCTGTTGCACACTATTAAGTCAGGCTGATGCCAATAAATACCTTAAATACCTTTTGATGCTTCCTCATCTTTGCTGAGCAGAGCCGTTTTTGAGTGTATTCCATTCTAAAAGCCACAATCCTTTGGTCAGATGGTCTTTAGGTTGAAGGTACTTGTTAGTAATACGTAAATTGAGAGGTATTTTGAGACGCACAAAAGCATTTAAGTACAACTAATACACTATTACTGATTATTCACAGAGCTCTTGATCCCATTTAGGGGACAGTAGGAGAAGGCATGGTAAAATAAAAGCCATTTTGAAGTGTACTGAAGTCAAAGGCAAGGTGAGTATCAGTTAGCTCTCTCAGCTCTGAGTCATATTCAAGTTTTCAGTGGTTACCTAACACATTTCCAATGTACATTCTCCCTGAAGTGTCCTTTGTTATAACAGAGACTCGTGGAGGACCAGAGTTTGCAAAAAGAAAGAGATCTGGAGCCAGGGATTCATACTGCTCAAAATCAAGATGACCCTAATAATGGTTTTCATTGCTCACGTGAGTCCATTTCGATTGTACTCATACTGCAAGCTAGGCCAGCATCACAGTGACCCTCAAACCTGGGACTCCTTCAGGTACACATGCTAGGCCAAGGTGTGGGCTTCTATGATTGCAAGTAAATCATAACCAGTAGTGAATTAAGCTTACTAATACGACAGTACCTCTGTAAGCAAACGGTGGTTTTATGTGCCCGCTATCTGCTTGTGACTAGAAATGTGCAGAGAACAGAGCACTGAGAAAGAGGTTTTCAGGGTGCCGAGTTTGTTTTTTCCGCTCAAGTCCTCTGCACGTGCATACTATGTGCATGGCCTCTCTTTGAAGCATACACTTCTATATTGAGATCAGGAGGGATTTTAGCCTTCAAACAAGCTGAATGTGGAAAATGTAGATTGGAGCCAGGCACTATGTGGGTGAGAAGCAAGTAAGGGCTTCCCACGCATCTCTACAAATACCCCTCAGCTCCAACACTGTCAGTCCCTCTGTTTCCACTGTGACCTCCTTCTCAGCTCTGCTAATACACCGCAACTGGAGTGTAGGCACAAAGGCAATGTACTGCGGTGTAACGCAAGTGGAAGCTATTGCCTTCATTTTTAAGCCACTGTGGTAAACTTTTTCATTTCTTATTGTGCTTAGACAGGCATCGGATCCTGCAATAGGAGCAGGTCACATATTACATTTCTGAACTAAATGAAAAGGGTTTTGAGAATTTATTGAAAGCATTTTTCTAATTGTTCTGCTGGGATACTGTTTCTCTCTCTCTTCCC
>NW_008824283.1:2392521-2421925 GCF_000699105.1 Pygoscelis adeliae | reverse complement strand
AAAAACTGAAAATATATTCAGTGTTGAAAGAACCATGAAGGATAAATGTGGAAGGGACACTTTCCTGTAAGGATTCATCTGTCTGCATGGTGTTTATGAGCATGACCTGCTAGTACGCTTGGGCTGCAGCCATATCTCCATACATCTCGCTACGCAACACAGCTGCTGACTGCCTCAAGCACTGACATTTACAGAGCATGTATCATCCAGTTATTGCTTCACATCCCTCCAGACAGTCTTGATCATCAGCTCATTAAAGTGTGTGGTCTCTTCTGCACTCTTCCTTGGAGCTCCTGTTTTGTGAACACAGCTTCCTATTGGTGACGTGTTTTATTATGTCTCCAAATTTTACTTTGCAGCATGACTGTGACTTCGTTTCTAGCTGAGTAAACTGAGTATCAGAGATACGGAAAGCTGCTCAGTGGAAAGGATGGCTCACCTCATGGTGTTGTGCACTCTGACACTGCCTAGGGCCCATTCAAAGTCAGATGGCTCACAGTTTTAGTGTTAGGCTAGGTTTTCAATCTGCCTCTGGAAGTAGTCAGCCTGTTGCTCTGCTTCCCTCTTTCAGCACAAGTAACCTCTGCATCTTTGGATTTGCTTGTCTGGGCACATGCCCTGCTATCAAATGTCATGCAAGATCTCAGAACTGCTTCTGGAGCCTAGAAAAATGCAGAAATATGGAATACAATTGTGTTGACAGATCAGACTCCTGAAGACAGTTTAGCAAAGGCCCAGCCAGCCAATTTCTTATTAGCTAGCTGTTCTGCTAGCACATTACCTCTGGCGAGGAAAAGTGTAATCAGTTGTAATCCAAGAAAACAGCTACAGCAGGCATCATGCTTAACGCTTCTGAGGCTTACTGCATTCAAAAAATATGAAGTGTTCCCAGATCATAAATGTGATGGTGTGATAATTTGCTGATGAGTATTAGTATATTTAAGTGAAGAAATAAATATATGGTTATTAGAGTGAATCTGTGAGAGATGGCGGGAAAGAGATGCAAAGGAAGGAAGAAAGGAGCATCCTACTTCAGTCAAATTCACTGGGAAACTCAGAGAAACAGAGCCGCGCAAAATTATATCTTACTCCCTATTTGCAAATGCCTGTCTTGAGCGTGATGCTGATAGCAGTGACTTCTCTCAGTGTAGATAGTGAGAGATGAGGTGGACACAACACAGGTAAGGGAGAAAGAGGGTTCAGTAACAATCTAAGCAAAAGCGTGGGGAGGAAGAGAGGCGGTGCATGAGGCAGGATTGTTCTGGTAGATAAACATTAGGAACTTGTATTATAAGCCAAGAGCTCATCAGTAGTTTCAAAGCAATGGGGCCAGATTCTCCCTTGCTGTTATAGCTGTTTGAGTATAGTGTGAGGCAGGTGGAAAGTATTACTTGGTAGCATCTTTTGTTTTGAGTGAAAACACTACAAGAAATGAACATGAGCTGCAGTTTACTGCAATGTACATGGATTTTTTTATTTTTAGAAACAGCCAATGCATTACACGTTATTCAGCACAGGCAAAGACTCTGACACCGCTAGCCAAAATGGTCAATGGGAAGGTGAACTCAGAGGCTACAGGAGCAGCAGCTACCTTTAGCAAAGGAAATCAAGTATGGGTCCTTTCCATGAGACAGCTTCATTTCCATAGAAATTCTAACATTATTGATGATGGACAATGTTACTTGCTGCGTTCACGGAAGCATTGCTGAGATTATTGACTTATTAAGCAGGAGCTGCCAGGTGGTTCATGACAGGTTTACTGAGTCCAACAAGCAATTAGCCAGAGATGACACAGAACATGGACATTTCATGTTTGGTATTTCATTCAAACACGGTGTTTGGCATTGGAGCCTTTTTTCCAATCAGAGCTGTTGACCATTTTGGCTAGGGAGCTACTGATCCTATTGATAGAGGCTTCTGAACATTGCCCATGAGTAAAATTCAGTGTTGAGAAGTTAATTTTAAATTAAGAAGAGATATATTACTGAAGCACATAAAAATATAGGAGAAAACAACACTTCAAGGACAACAGCGGAAACAAAGAACACCATCACTATAGCATCCCCATGCTGCTGGTTCCATATCACTCCGAGAAATTTCACACCGATATTTTGATGCCTTTTAATGGGGACAGAGAAAAGGTTTTCTAGGCTTTCTTTAAGAAATTTGATACTTGAGATGAAACCAAGACAACCTGTTCTGCAGTCTTACATACCCAAATCCAGACAAAAACCCATGCGAGCAGTTCCACAGAGGTGTAGATCATAGGACTAAAGCAGCCCTGGATGGATTTTTTCCAAACTTTCAATAATGGCCTATTTTTTTCACCCACTGCTCTGTTTTGGTGTTAACAATAGAGTTGAACTGATAACAAGTTCTTTTGGAAACACAACCCTGTAAAAAAAGGTCATTGCTAAATTGTTCTTAATGATGAACCAAGAATTGGCTCAAACTATCTCACCCTCTCTTTTCAAATAGCTCATGTTCTTCCCATCAGCACCTATCACCACAAACACCAATAGTTTGTCTCTTTCTAACTGCTAGCAATTTTCTACATTGGTAAGTGTCTGGCTTCTTCTAATTAGGGCTGTTTCTGCCCAGTGTCCTTTTGAATCCGAAAGGAAAGTGATGTGAATCTTTAGCAGTGACTTTTATGAGGAAGAAGTATTTAAAGAAGTCAGACACCATGGCAAGGAAGCCAGTTGTTCTTATCATGCACAAATTTTTTTCCTAGTGAGCAACATTTTGGTTTGTTCAAAGCAGGATTTGTTTGTTTGTTTACCGTAAATACCTGTCACATAGCAACAGAAATATTACTGAATAATAATACATGTAATGTTAAGCTCCTGGGTCTAGAAGCTTTTAATGAAAAAACCCACATGTTCCTGATAAAAAATAATAAATAATGTCGCCTTTTCTTTTTACATTAAAAATATCTGTACATGATTACGCAATATAACAAAGTACAATTTTATTTTCTACACTCAGGGTGGCATCTCTGGGTTAGATCTTCATCTAAAAAGGGTAGAGGCTTGTAGTCTTGATCCTGTGTATTTCCCATTGCATGAAAATCATTTTCCCAAAGTTGTGAAGTCTACAGCTTTGCCTACCCTTTCCATGCAAAGGTGGAAGCAGCTCACAAGGAACATAGAAACATCTACATGCAGGAAGCAGCTAAGGACTGAGGTCTTTGCAAATGGAGATGTGCGTATGGTGATATTTGAAAGTCTTGAAACTTCTTGCCTCGACTGGAAGAGAACAGAAATAAATAGAAAAATAAAGATGGAAAATGTAAGTAGAAGACTGTCTTCCTAATGTAGCTAGAAAAGTTTTTTAGATGGTATATTTTTCAAGATGGCACTTAGTGATCTATTACAGACTGATTCTGTCTCTTGGCCAACCTTTCTTCTATGGTAAGAATCCCCCAAGTTTGCTCAGATATTTGCTCAGGTGAGGACAGCACTGGCAGCTTGCATGGGGTTTGACGGCCACATCCCGTCCATTGGCCTCCAAATGGCAGAGGATGGCCACTCTCTTTTAGCAATTGGGCTGGATTGAAGCAGCGCTTGCAGGGCCTTCCGTTAGTGGTGAAATGTCTCTGTAGGTCCCACTCCAGCTTGTCAGGCACTCCATACACCCTATGAGTCTTCTACCAATGAACTTGGCCAGGAAACATAATAAAAGCATTTACAAAGAAAGCTCTGCAGGGTAGGGTGAATCAGCAGCTCATGCTGACCTTTCACCAGTAACTATAATCAAAGGACAAACATTTCCTCTTATTTTGCTAAAGAAAATGTAGTGCTGTTTCTCTCCTGGCAGCATCTGGTCACCAGCGGGCAGGATCTTGTGCAGATAAAGCAGGCATTTAGTCTCACATCATGTTAGGGCTTTAGCCAGAACTTGTAATCTTTAAGATCATGATATCACAGGACAGAGAGGTGGCTTGTACACAGATGGCAGCTGGAAAGGAATAACAGAAGTCCCTGCACTGGGTGATTTGTATCTGTGTTGTTTCCTTACATTGACAGAAATCAGCTCACTCCTGGAGTAAGGCTCTGATGCAGTCATATAGTCCAGCTGTCCTTGCAGATACAGGAAAGTCTCCTCAGCCGTTCTGCTCATGTACCTTCCCATGCCCCTATCAATCTACACATGTGCAGCTGGACATTCATATGAAGTCAGTGCAGGAGGCACCATGACAATGCAGATGAATGAGTTTTCATAAAGTCCTGCTGTCGGTGAATCCTTTGGGTATCCTAAAAGGAATCTGTTCCTTCCTCTTCTAGGACCGTGGCTAGAAACAGGACTCGTGGGATTCAGGGTCAATGTGGATGGGAAGCTTCTCATGTTCCTGATGATGCCCGTTATGTAAAACGGTGTACCTGGGAGTAGAAAAACATGAAGAAAGATTTGTTAGTGCTAGTTAAAAGGACAAGCTTATGTAAAATGAGTTCTTGAAAACTCTAAAGTGCATCTTAAGACAGTACATCTTCCAAATATCCAGATCCCACATTAAGCAAATGTGAATCCCTACTTTGCTCCATGACAGGAAGCCAAATCTTCAGTTTGATGCAGTCAAGGCAATCCCTGAAAACCAAGAACCTGTTGGTTTTCGTGTATCTAAGGTGCAGCTGGTAATGAGAAGAAACCAGACCAAAGAACTAAGAAACACTGATCATCTGTGGGTGGACTAAGCTGAAGGCACTTCAGTAATGTCTTCAATACAAGCATTTAAAGAACCATTTGATACTAGTTCGGGAAGTGAATGCTGTTGAAGATGAAACCAAGACCAACATTTCGGGCATTTCCACTTACAAAAGAAAGTAGCCTCTGTCTATTGCAAAGTTGGGTTTAATGCCAATTCTAATATGTCTTATCAAACCACTGCTGTTCAGGTTTTACGTCCTTTGGAGGTATCGTGTCATGTATATACCTTTCTGATATTTTTCTGGGCTTTGGGCCAGATACGGAAAAGCAGAATTCAGTTGTAAGGAATTCCACATTATCTCTTACCCTGTGCCTCATCTACCAGCCCATTTCCTGCTGCCCATCTCAACATGGCTTTCTGAATAGAACTGTTGATTTAGTTTGCTAATGACTTGCAGCTCTTTTCCCTAAGTGGTGTGTAATGCTTAGTAGGAATAAGCAGATCTGAGGTGATAGCAGAAATGTTGGCTAACTGGAGTAAAACTGATTTAGCACATCTTCACATCTAATCATTCTTGCTTGCAAACCCCCTGAAGGGTACGGAGCAAGCCAGGTATCTTCCCTTGGCAGTCCATTTCATTTAAACTAAAGCTGAACCAAACCATCCTTTGAGTAGGTCCAGAAGTAGGAAGCTGCAAAAATAACTGTAAAAACATATTTTTCCCTAGTCCAAATGCATATTGGGGAAATGGGGTCTCTGTTAAGACTTTCCTCTCCCGAGTGTTTACAGATGTAGATATATTATTTCTCTTAGTAACAAACATCCAAGACATACCTGAAATATCTGCATCCCAATAGAGATTAAAAAAAGAAAAAAGCCTAAGAAAATAGAAGAATATATCAGTTCTCCTGCTGTTAGTAGAGGGAAAAGAAGTACTATCAGCCTCAGGATTTGTTCGAATAATCATTAGAAAAAAGGTCTGGAACTCCTCATTGTCTACATATTCAAAAACTGATACTATGACATCAGTTTACTTGGCATTATTAATCTGGATGCATCTCTTTCTCCATTGAGTATACTTGGGACTTAGGCTCCTAATTAAGGTGCTTACAATGCCACTGAAATGTCTGAAGGAGATGATCAGAATATCCTACAAATGATGTATCCGTTAGTTCCAGTAGGTCAGCCGTGGACTCAAAATGAAAGCCAGGGTATAAACTGTACCGCCTGTCTGAATTTGCCCTGGTGAATACTCCTGGTGGAATTTACCCTCTAATGTACTAGATGCTGTTTATCAACATGGTCAGGCTTGGTTGCCTTCATACAGGTCACTGTATGCGCAGATACGTCCATCGAACATACTCCCTTAGTACTCCATCACTTTAAATAATGACGATAATTTCAAAAAATGTGCTAGTTCTACCAACGAGATACAGACTTGATGTAAGAAACAAGAAAAGACATTTTGCATCTAACACTGAACAGACACTCGGATTAGATGACCATGAAGCATACAAGTCATAACATAATTTTAATTTTATATATCAAGTCAGACATGGCACATTGTGTGAGGCAATCCACCAAAGAGACCTCTAGCATGGCAAAGTCTCTGCTACAAATGGTGATACAGAGGATGAGAGCCAGGAGAACCCCCGCGCTGTGAACAAGGCAGACATAGTTCAGAGCAACTCAGGACTTGCTCAGAAGCACAACAGACAGGCACTGAAAGCTGACTTCATACAGGATATCCAAAGAGCCAAACCTTTCTTCTTCTGCAGTAGTCAGAAAACAGTTGTGCAAGATCAGGAGTTTAGTAGGTGATGCCATTTGTTACAAAGATGCATTAAGCTAAAGAGAAGTCATTAAGGTGTCCCAGGATCTCGTGGCACAAAGTGTCTGTCTGAAGCCTCTGGCAGTTAGCTCAACACTTCCAGCTGTTTACCCTGTGGGGAAAGAGGACCTGTAGGAGAGGAGGAAAGAGCATTCGTATGCAGGGTGCGAAAGCTGCACTGCAGGGGTGATGGCTTGCTCCGGTACCGGCACATCATTCCTAAAAATCTTACCAACATCTCAGGGAAACTGTTAAAGGATTCCTCCGCTGGCGGGCTTTTGTGTTACCAGGATTGTTTTCACATACTGTAGTTTTTCCCTTCAAATGAAAGTTTAAAGCTACCTGCCAGTTACAGGGCACCAATTTAGTGTCAGATAAAAGTCAGGATTATAACAGCCCTGCTTTTTTTCACACCACCATGTCTTAACTGATCTACTCACTGAAAATACAATTAATTTTTCAAGCATCAGTATTTATGCAAAGCAAGTTTCAGAGAGAAAGCAGAGCTGCACCTGAAACTCATTTTTGCCTCGCCTACAGGAATGTACACCTAATGTGGCTCAGCTCTCACCCAGCTGAGAAGCCAAGCACCGTTGGATTTATCTTACCGACCACAAGAAGAAAACAACGCTCAGACCCTGCATGTGTGGGCTGAATGTCTCAAGAGAAATTATCAAGTAGGTTTGAGTAACTAATACATCTGAGGAAGCCATAATATGTGAGCAGGAAAAAAATTAAAAAGGTTTAAATGCATTAAATAAATTATCTGCGGCAAATTAGTTGCTCAGCTTTCCTGCCTATAATGAGTTCCTTCGATGGGATTTGTATACACTGGCACGTTAAGCTACCAAGCTCAATTACAAATAGCATCCCAGGCTGCCTCTGCCCTCTGCAGCCGACTCCTCCCAGAACTGGGGGCGAGTATTAGTGTCATTTCACCTGACAGCTTTACTCAGATCATAAACACCACCACCCAGCAATAAAGCCCAATAATGAAAAGGCATTACCACCTATAAAGGGACCCTGCTGCAGGCTATTCACATACTTGCCAAATGGTACTTTAATTGTGATGATGACCAATTTGGAGATAATTGCTTCTGCAGCTCCTGCTGTTTCTGACAGTCCAATGGAGTCGTTAATTAACTGGTTGGATTAGCTCTCAGCACAGCGGAGGGGAGCTGTGTGGTTTTTACCCTCCGTAGGCCCACGACCAGAACAAGGAGCTCCAGCATTATCTTGGGAACTCGGCAAGAGCCAGGGGAGAAAACACCAAGGGGATGCAGTGGCTGTTTGTAATCTTCCCACTTTCATTCCCTGCAGAGCTATCCCCCACACTAACTTGTACAATTTATTAAGGAAGCAAAGCCAAAAAATTGCTGGTCTTTGGTTTCCCCAACTGTAATGAAAAAGTCACCATTTTCACAGAGCCTGAGGCCTCTGCTTAGTGCTCTCCTGATGAGCAAACCCCCGATATCCAGCTCTGTCCCCCGGGATCATGCCTGTCTTGCTCAAAAGCAGAAAGCAGTGCCATTTTGGGGCAGGGCTCCTGGCTCTGAACACAAAAGCTAACTGCATCCATTTCCTTGGCAGAGCATGGAGGAGAGGAAGCAATATCCTGATGGTGTGCGTGCAACCCCTCTATCTGAGCTCGCAGTCACCAGTCCGGTTTCTAGAAGGGAGTCTCTGTCTGGAGACGGTGCCTGGGGTCCTTTGGACAGTGGGGAACAGACGGGAATTGGAAGGTATCTGCTCTTTCCCAAAAATGCCTCCTACCAACCCTTCGTGCTTGCAGTTTCTGTGTAAAGCTGCCTACACTGGTTACACGTACCCACGGCTCCTCTGCACCAGCAGAAGTGCCTGGGAAGCACAGCTTGCAGTTCTGCAGCTGTTTTACCCGTGAATTACTCCCCTGATTTTTAACTGTAGTCCTTGCTCTGAACACTCGTAGCCATCCTTCTTCCCTAAGCTCCCTGCAAACTCGAGTTCATCAGCCTGCAGGCAGTTGATCCTGGTGACTGCTGCGAAGGGCAAAGGGCCCCTCACAGGTACAGAAACTCTGCGAGGGTTTGGATCACGTTGGTAGATACTGCTCATTAACCCTCTTTAATGCTCTGAACAAACACTGGGCTTAGTGTTCCCTCAGCAGCCTCTGTCCCTTTAACCCTGGGAGGAGAAATGATTTTACCTAGAGGGTCATAATAATAGCAGAGAAAAAAATGAATAAAATAAATGCCCACAACTGCCCAAGCACGGCGAAGCTTTCAGCGGGGCTGAAGGCAGATTAATGGAGGAAACCACAGCCATCCTAAACCCGCTGTAGGTGCGCAGCTGTCTTTGCTCTCTGTTTAGTAATCCTTTCCCAATACACCAGTTTACATTATTAATTGCTTCCATTTTTGAACTGGCAGAAGGTGGTTCCTGTTGTCCTGACATTCACTGGAGACTGAGGTGAGGTTTTGCAGCTGTCCCTGGACGGGGTTGGGAAGGGTTCAGTTTTTTGCGGGAGGGTACCGGGCGCTGTTAACTCTCTGCTCCCTGGGACTTTTGCCATCTAAATCCATTCCTCCTCTGCCCAGAAAATGAAGGACACGTTGTCATCAGGTAGAGAAGAGATTTTGCACACACATTCAGACACCGAGAGGTCAGTGTTGCTGCAGAAGTAGGTGGATGGGTGCATTTATGGTGTATATATATATCTCTGTTACTAGTACTGCCAGGATAGCTCGGGTCTCAGCTGGGTACACAAATGGCTGCAAAGTCTGGGGAAGTTTAGACATGAACTATACAAAAAGCTGATAAGCACCAAGTTTCATTGTATTTGCAAATCTTTTTGATAATCTTTATAATTGCATTATAAAGATTATAATTGATATTATAAATGCAGAATAGTTACTGCCAGAGTTTCTAAATACCCCCTGCTAATGCAAGAATAGAAGATAAAAACCTTGTATCAAATTCTTTGAAATAAGTGCTGTTCTTAGCTGTTCACATTAAATTGTTTGAAGCCTATAATATACTCCACCACTGGCTGCAACAGTGACCTTACAGATGTGCTAGCCTGTGAGAGTCTCCTACTGACCCCACGCTCACACAATTCAGGAAAATTGCCCCTAACTGAAATGAAACTGTGGTCCTCAGACATCCCTGTACTGGGATTTGGGGCTTGTTGCTGGTGGTTCATTAGTGACTCCCTACTGGACTGATGGAGGGAACTCAGGCATGGCAGAGTCAGGCAAGGAGCAAGTTTTAACTTTTTTAATTCATAAAAATTTGAAATAATAAGAAATAAATCTGCAGGTTTTGTGGCACTGAAAGTTTTCCTGAGTTTGTACCAGTTTCTATGAATTTGTCTTTTAAAAAAAAAGGTAAAAAGCAATAATTCTGTAAAAATGACAAGTGAAATTTTTCATTTAAAGGCATTGCAAATTGCCTCCCAAAAAGGAAGTGTTCTTTATTAATATTTTTATCTTAACTTTTTTTTTGTCAACTGCTTGCGTTCCAAATGAGAGATTTCAAATTAAACCAAGCATTAAATTTCAACAAAACCAAAACTCTGAATTCAAAGTCTAAATCTATTCATGTTTTCCTGACACTAGCACACTGTAGTCCAAACTAAAGCAGAAATCTGTTGTGCTGAGCTCTGGCAAGCTCCTTTTGAAGATGATGCATGCCCTGAAAAAATGTACAGGCTAATTTAGTTTACAACTAGACTTAATAGGTTCGAGTGGATGTTTAAGGGAAGTCAGAGCATCTGAGAAACATGCAATTATAGAGACATGCTTGCTAGGTCAAAAATAATGAGTTTCAAGCTAAAATCAGAGTGGTATAGAAAATGCTTTTCCCATTCTCCAAAAGTTTTCACAGTTTCAAATATTTTCCCCATTTCTGATCTGGAGCAAGTCTGCATGTTCTCATGAGACAGAAAAGAAAAATAAAAAAAGGAAAAAAAGAGCAGACTCCAATTCATGTTCAAGGCCTTTTTCTGCCTTTTATCAAGGTGACTGATCTAACCACTGTGATATTGGCAATTTTGTCTGAGTAAGCACTCATCTGCCTGTCTCTCCCATTTTCTTCTTTTTCCAGTTGTTGATTGCCAGCACTCCAAATGAAACATTTCAAAATACGTTTCTTCCTTCCTATGCAACTAGAAACTCCCTCCAGGACCCCAGAAAACTTCTCAGTAACAGCTTTTGTACAGCCAATTTGCATCTTTGAAGGTTGTGACAATGGTTGCAGAGGCAACCCAGAAAACACGAATATTTCTGGTTATTCTTAGAGAAAAAAAATCAACTTTTCCACTGCTCTCCCATTCCTCCCACCTTTGGTTCTGCTCCCAGTGGGCTCAGACAGGAGTCCTGCACCTTTGCATCTCATTCTCCACTATTTATCACATCGCGTTCGGGGAGGCCTTATTGCAGCCTACCAGTACTTAAAGGGGGCTTATAAAAAAGATGGCGGCAAACTTTTTAGCAGGGCCTGTTGCAACAGGACAAGGGGGAATGGCTTTAAACTAAAAGAGGGTAGATTCAGACTAGATATAAGGAAGAAATTTTTTACTCTGAGGGTGGTGAAGCACTGGCCCAGGTTGCCCAGAGAGGTGGTGGATGCCCCATCCCTGGCAACATTCCAGGTCAGGTTGGACGGGGCTCTGAGCAACCTGATCTAGTTGAAGATGTCTCTGCCCACGGCAGGGGGGTTGGACTAGATGAACTTTAGAGGTCCCTTCCAACCCAAACTATTCTATGATTCTGTGATTCTATTTCCTCTGAGTTTTGCCTGCAAAATTCTGATGACCCCATGGTTGTACCACAGCTGTGGGGTACAAGTGATGCCAATTGCTTTGGTGCAGAAGAGCAAAGCTTTCAGCCATAGGAGAGCTGTAAACTATGTTTCTGAGCAGCTCACCAGCAGCACAGCCCTCAGACTGCCCACTGAGTGAAGAAGATCTGCCACAAGTGGCATCTTGAGGTAGCCTGGGTAGGACATATGCACAAGGAGATGTGAGGACCAAGAATTAGAACCTGGCTAATGGGCAGAACTGGAGAAATAGAGTCCTTCAGTCTCAACGAAGAAACATTGACACTGTGTCTCTGCTTTCATCCGTGTTCAGACCAGATCCTGAAGTCTCGATGTGGAAATAGTGGGGCAGGAGATCGCAGAAATAAAATGCAAAGGAGTTGAAGTGCAAAGAATTGCCTCCAGATCCATCACATGCCTTGTAAGATGATGAAGCTGGTAAAGTGAAGCTGGTACAATAAGATTTCTGAGAAGGAGGACAAATAGGTGATGATTGCTCCCAGTTACATCACGAAACCTCTCGTTATTTGCTGAAGCACCCAGTAAACACGCATTGGGACTAGAAGAAGACAAGGTGTTACTATGTAAGATGTGATAAACTGTGAAGATTTACATTTTGCTTGAGCAGAGAGTCCCATTTTTAATAATGGAATCTGCCATTATTGAACTCAACTACCTAATATGGTAGACCGTAGAAAGAGTTTGCGCATAGGTAGAAGCTGGCTGGAGCCACATTTTAAGTGGGACCGAGCTTCCAAATTGAAGAAAGAATTGAAACTTTTCTTGGATTTGAAAATTATGTTGGCCCACAATTTATCTTTCCCTGCGTTTTTGTTTCTCTCACAGCTGCAAAACTCTTCAGTGGTTTCCCATCTGGAATATATGCAGCACCACTGTTGTAGCTTCACACTCAATATAGTGTCCATTTCTCAAAGCTCCATTTCTTTCAGATGGACTTACAGAGAAAGAATAAATAACTCTCTGCAACATCATATTGGGATTACAGTTAACAATCAGTTGGCAGACCAGAGTAGGTTATTTTAATGAACACATCATTCTGAAATAAGCCTTCCACCATCTGTTCAGTCCCATAATTATAAATGCAAACAACATAATTCATAAATGCACTATAAAAGAGAGGGAAATAGAGAACAGCTTAAGATGACTGTTTGTTAGCTATTCCAGACAGTGATGCATCTGCTTACTTTATTCCTGTTTCAGGAGCAGGTAGAAAACAGTCTTTTAATTCTGTATTTATGGCAGTCACTAACCCACAGTAAATGATTGCCTGTAGATGATAGAGATGTCGTTAAGTGCAGTACAGTTTCTGGTTGGCATCATTATTTAGGCATGTCTATGATGGAAGCGCCCAAGAGCACACAGACCATCCTGAATCCCAGTGGGCCAGCAATAAACTTTGAGCATGTTTTTCAGAACAGCCGGAAAGAGCCTGTGGCGTTGGAGTGCCCTCCAGGGTTACAGGAGCTAAGGGTAAAGATGGCAATGCTATGGTCTCTCTGAAAAGATGCTTCTGACATTTTTGAAAACTGGGAAATCTTGGGAAACAGTCAGAAAGTTGAGAAGAGTGTAAACATAAAATCCAAGAATCTCTGGAATTTGCTATTTTAGTCTGTGACATTTTTCATTTTGAAAGAGGCAAAAAAAAATTTTTTAATCTGAAGTACACAAAATGTCAAAATGAAATGTGAGCAAAGTACGTTGCTTCATTCCCATTTTCTGTTGAAAAAAAATGAATACACATAATCCAAATTAAATGTATTTTCATGAAACATTTGATTTTAATACAGCTGCATATTTAATTTTCAAAAGGTCAGTGCAGAGTTGTCCTTCTCTCACAATTGCCAGGTTCATAGACTACATAAAATTAAAAGCTTTCTAGGAACTCTGTAATCTCTGGGCTGAATGACTCATGCTTCCAGCCACCAAAGTGAACTTCCACATTTGACCATCAGTAGAAAATCATTATAGCAGGATAAGAAGAATACCCTCTACCTACTCAACACGATTCCTGGGGCAAAATGGAGCCAGGCGTTACAAGCTCGTTCTGTCTTTTTGTTGATACGTATCAACATTGCAGAACAACGTAAATCGATTTTGTATTCAATACTGCAAAACTAGCAGTACATGTAATACTCCTAGGATGAATAGCTCCTGTTGTTTCTCTGTGGGTTTCTCATTTCTTCCTGTTTCTGAGATGAGCAAGATACTTGCAAGATTTCCTAGCATGAGGTTTAAGCTTATTGTGTATCGTCCTTGTGCTGCATCTGATTGACCTGCAACCTGGAGGAGACCAGCATGTTATCAAAAGTGAGTTTACTAAAGGTAGGTCTTTCACTGCACCTGCGCATGACTACCTGTGATCTGCTTTGTCCAATAGAAGCCAATTCAGAGAGAATTTCTCTTCTAAATGTAGGGGAAACCAATGAATATAAAAAGAGTGCATGAACTCAGAAAACACAATGAGAACTGCTCCAAGAGAACTCCCTCAAATATCAGATATATTCCTTTAACTCGGTAGAGATACACTTAATGTTTGTCTCTCATGCACTTTCAAATGCAGGGCTCCCACAGAAGCGGGCTGGAGGAAGCTGGATTTCAAACCAGAAGAACCCAGGCATGGGGATGGTGAAGCCATCATGGCTGGCTGCTGCTTCTGCTTGGGAGCTGAGTTAGGCTGGATGGCAGACGAACGTCTCCATCCCCTCCTCCTGTGACTATTTCTCTTCATTGCAAGCTGACAGCCTGCAGAGCCCATAAAGATACGGCATGATTATCTGAGTAAAGTGGCTGGGGTAGACGATTTGCTAAATTGCCTGTTGGAGCCCTGGTGGAGAAACAGCTGAGCAGACACGGTCGGTATCTGTCTGTCCCTTTGCAGCCAGCACCAGGAAAGCACAGTAACGTGGCAAAGTGAAATCCATCCTCTGCAATGAGCCTTACAACAGGGACCTTCCTTTGCCTTCAGTGTCTTTTATTGCAGTCTTGGGGAGGGATCATCATTTATCTGTGTGTAAAACCCACCTAGTCAGTGGACTTGATATCTCAAGCAGCATCAGCACCAAACAGAAAATATTCCTAAATTCTTAAAACATCCTAGCCAAATTTGAAATCTGTCCTAGTCTTACTATTTAATTATTTTTTTTAAAGAAAGAGGAGCAAATATCAGTGGACCATTCCTCCTTGGAGATGATGCAGTCCTTTGGGAAAACATGGGTAAAATCCACAGAAATGTCACCAGAAGTTCAATTTTCCCATTGCAGCTGAATGGTGAAAATCCAGATCTCAGGAAAACATTTGGATTGCTAAATTGTTTATATGGATATGACAGCAATGTTGATTTTAAAGTCCTTTGTAGTCAAATGTAAATACAACTCTCATGACAAGTGTTTATTTTTTTCCACTCTTGAGCAGTTATACTATCTTAATTATCTTTAAATCAAATAATGCTGTTCAGACCTTTCGAGCTGAAATTAAGCACTCATCATACTTTACTAAATTTCAGTTAGAGGTTTTAGAAACAGCTGTCTCCAGCCCACATAATCCAGCCTTCAGTACATTTTGTAAGACTTCTACATGCCTCCTCAGATTTAAAATTAGCAGACAGTTCTCCAAGTAAGCAAAGGCCTCGAGTGAGAGAAACATACCGCTGGAAAAAAATACGACTTTCTTTGTATCTGACAAGTCACAAAAAACAAAGCAAGCATCTATCAATACATTTGTTTCTCTCCTTTCTTTTTCTTTTGTTCCATCATTCCTGAAGGATGGTTTCCTCAGCTGAAGCTCACCTGTACAAGCCAGCTCTGGCTGCCGCTTGCTCTAATGACCTGCAGCTGCAGGACATGTTTCCAGACCATCTCACTCAGACGTGGGCCAAGGCATTCCCGTACAGTACCACGAAAGTCACTGTAGCTACGCGAGGGATGTCCTCATCTCCAAAAGCGGAGGTGTGCAGATAATGCCTCGTGGGTATGTGACCACACCGACACACAGGCACTACTGCTTTAGGTTGACGTACAATAGAAATGTTTCATATTTTTTTCTGGCAAAAGAAGACCAAAATCCCCTCCAGTTCATTTATTTTTGTGTTTACAGTAGAAGCATATCTTTTTTAAGGAGGATGTTTAACTCCTTTTTAAAGTGCAGGCAAATAAACTGAAGTATGATTTTGAAACAAAATGTCAAAACACTTCAGCATCTTATTTCCTTTTCGTTCCTGCTGAAAATATTTGCTGAATTTGACCCAATCAGTTTGTTTCCCTGGAACTGCAAATGCTCAGTACGTCTTCCTTTTTTCATTCTTTTTATTGTCATTCTTTTATTTAATGAATTTGGTCTAAGGAAAATTATAGAACCCATTTAAGCTACTTTAACTTCAACAGCTAATCCCAGCACACTGCTCCTTTGCTCAGAAGACTCTTTTTCCATGAATGGAGGAAAATCATTGGTCTCTCTGGTAAAGTGCTGAACACAACCCTTCGCTTGGCACAGGAAATAGATTGGATAGAGATTGATTAATAAAGATAACTAATTAGGAGCCTGGCCTGAGTCAGCCAAGGCATTTCACATAGATCAGCAAAGAAGCAAAGAGTCGAATTCGATAAAAAATAGGGCTGCAGGAACACATTTTTGTATGTCATTATCTCTAGGTACTGGCTAAAACCTTTTGCATGATGTTATATAGTCTCGTTGTATTGAACAATAACCTCTTAAGATGATAATTACATTCTTGATAGACATAAAAGTTAAAAACAGGAACATGACTACAGATACTTTAATGCTAAGCAAATAGACAAATGCTAAACATGTGCTAATAAGAACAAAGATCAGTTAAGTTCTTCAGTGAGCTATTTTAAGAAATTGTTGACAGAAGATTGCCAGGGACTCAGGACACCTCAAGACTGCAGAGGTGGCTTTTCCAACAATTCCTGTTTGATTGTGGGCAAACCATGCCATTTCTCTGAGCCTTCTTTCATTGTAGATAAAATAGAGGCAATAATACTTCCTTTGTATGCCTTGTCTTTAGATTTTAGCCTCTTCGGAACAAACATTGTGTCATTTCAGATACGAATAGTGTCTGGTACAACTAAATCATAGTTTGGTTCAGGGCTGTGGTGCTCCAGCAGCAGCAATTAATCACTTAATAAAAATAGTTTGTTTCAATTTTAAAATGTTAGAAATGCTTTCCAGGACAGAACAACCTACAGCTGTAGGAAAGGGGTTTTATTTATTGAAGAACTTCTTTCCTCTACTAAATCCTTCGCACCCTCAGAAGCTGGGACTATCCTGCCTCTGGGTCACTGATCATAATGATGCTCTCAGGCTGGTGAAATAGAAACAGAGAGATGACTGAGTTTGGTTTGGACCTCCTGTTTCTCATTGCACAGACACAATAATTAGATTCCACCTTTCCCTTGGTTCTTTTAGCAATGCTTACGAAAAGGCTGAAGCCTCCCCGTGCTGTAATGGTCACGCTGCAGCTCTGCAGTGCTGTGCTTATGATCCTGAGCTGGCATCAGGACAGGACACTCCCTTTGCACAGAGCAGCACTCACCAGCAGCTGTCTTCTCTTCTGCTGACCATGTAATACTGCTGTCCTGTTTTAAACTTCAGCATTTTCAGTTTTACCTGACATAATTTCAGACAAGGGGAACAGTTGAGACTGGCCAGGCACTGTGCCTGTTGGCCCCGACCCACGCTGAACAGGTTTATTTTCCATTGCCTCCAGTGGAGATCGCTCTGAACGTCCATCTGATGTTTATCACTATTGGCCAGTTATTAATTGTAATATGGATATTGCTAAGATACCCCTGAGATTTTTAATAACTTTTTAAGTAAGAACAGCAAACAATCTCTGAGTGGGGCCTGGAAGAGGTGAGAAACACAGGACATGATCCCTTGAGCATACACATTTGTGGCTGTCTTTGTATAGCCTGTGCATCTTCCTGCCTGCCCATTTCCTAGCTCTTGTCTTAAGAAACCAAACCTTCAGTAGCAAGCACCTGAACAGGTTAAATTTTTCAGCATAAAGCAGTGTCACCACTGAGAAAGTTAATACTTTGGGAGATGGGTTACCAGATCTCCTCCATGAGCCAGTATCACTGAGCTGCTGATGGCTCGGTGGCTTTTCTGACGTGAACCAACAGGGCTCAACTGGACCTTAAATAAACCAAATAACCACATACCGAAAACACGCCATCACTGTTGTCAAAGTTGTTCTCTGCTGTCAGCCTGAGCCAAGCAACAATGCTCAACTGAGAATGAAGTTTCTGTTTCCCAGGGAGCTGATAAACTCTCGTTGCTGTTGCCCCGGTGCTCCCGTGGCCTGATTGCATTTAACCTTTCATGCTCAAGCAGGTGCCTGTGCCTTCCAGAGCTGTCAAATGTGGCAGCTTTCAAACAGCAAAACTCACTTTAAAAATAATCAGCCTCATTATACCATGAGCAGTTTTGATCCTGTCAGAACAATAGCTGCCACATTTCTCCAGCACATCCCAAATGCATCTCACTGTCCCCTTGCTAGAAAGATTAGCAGTTTGTATCTCACCTCTTCCTGGGCGTAAGGATGAGAATCACAGGCACCCCTATGTGGAAAAACACCTGACTAGGGACGTGCAAGGGATGCTGACTCTCTGCTCCCCTTCATGGAGACCTGCTGGGGCGCTGGCACCCCCAGCTCTCTGCCCCACAGCTCCGGGTGCTGAGCAGTGCTGTGGATTTTAAACAGAAAGATGATGCTAGCTAATGTCCCTCCTGACCCTGCTGGAGGGGTTGAAGACCCCCTCACCTTGACTGCTGAACTTGACTATTGCAAAATATCAGCATATAGTGCAATAGCTTAAAAATAAGCCTGCTTTGCTTTTTGTTTAATGCTGCTGAGACAATGTCTGGAAAAGCAGCCTTGAATCTCATGTCAGAGTGAACCAGGGGATGAAGAAGGCTTCACCAGGAAGGTCCCCAGGCACCTGGGCTGAAAGGTACTTTTTCCTCGTTCTAACAAGCCCAGTGGAGGCATTAGAGATACGACAGAGATTATCAGCTACCCCATGCCACCTCTCTGCTCATACAGGGCTGTACCACTTGCCATTACTTCATCCAGCCTAATTTTGGTCATCCAAAGGGTGTTTCTACAGTGGTTCCCTCAAGAGACTACTTCACGTGCTAATAGATGTCATCATTGACTGCCTTTGCTGACAGTCATCTTAAATTATGCTTGTCCTATCTCCCAGCTTGGAGTTTTCTCTTTTCCCAGCCTCCTTATGCTTCCATCTTTCAGCTGTTTGACCTGAATGATGTTTATAAGTTTCCCTATTTTCCACTGCAGAAGGCCTTTGACTTTGGATATTGTGAACATAAATGTGACAATGACTGGTGATGAAAAACATGGGATCCACACAGCAACCAAGATGATGGAGACAGTCCAGAGATGTTGACTTCTTCCATCACAGATTTGCAACTTCTTAATGTTACAATAGTTGATGTTTCCACAAGAGAAACAGAAACTTGGACACTTAAGGACAGAAACTAAGCTAACTTTAAAATCAACAAAGGAGCTATTTTTTTCAGTGATCTAAATCCATTTGCTAATTATAAACACCAGGGTAAACAAGTAAGCAAATGAGTGAGGCCATTCAATGCCATGCTGCAGAAGACGGGCACTTTCCCCTTTTTCTCACATTAACTCTGTATTTCCATTTCACCCTCATTAATGTTAAGTTTGGCAGTACAGTATATGCTCTAATTACCTGCAGATTTTGGCCTACAGTTCATTTTTGTACCGTAATTAATGCAACATTCATAAGAGACCCAAATCTGATAATTAGGGGAGTACTTGGAAGTGCTCGCTTACATTAGAAATACACAGCATCACGTTATGAGCGGTTTATAAATACCTGCAGTACTGCCCGTTAAGTAAGGTGTTTCAATTACTGAAGTACAAGCAGGATCAATTAAGAATATTCAAATGGAAGATAATGAATGGGTTTTTTATAAATGGAGATCTCACAACTGGCATAATTAGATCTTTCATCTGCTAGGAAAAAAACACAAGCCATTCGTCAAAGCTGTGGAATGAAATAGTGGGAAAAACACTTGGAGCTGTTTCCTTGTGCAATGGAGACACCACAATTTCCAAATGTATTGCAGACCAGCCGCCATGAGCCCCAAGACTGACTTTTGTTTGTCAGGCTTCAAACATGTGCCACAGCGTTAGAATTGCAGCTACCTGGGAAATGGGTGGCTTTTCTGCAGTGAAATATCCAGTGAAAAATGACAGTTGCAGTTTGTTGAAATCTTCTGGCAAAAAATTCTTCACCATTTCACGTGTCTACTTTGTGTGTGCAATAGCAGAACTTTTTTGTGTCAAAACAAGACTTTCTGTCAAGAATTATGTGTTTTATAACAAAAGTCTAGCATATGCTCATTGTTAATGTCAGTCACTAGTTTGAGTTCCTTTCTGAATAGCAAACTATTACGAACTCCCTCACAGCACCTGGGGCTCACACATGTTCCCTCCTACTCTACAGCCTGCCGGTAAGTTTTCTGGTCAGCAGGGTACATATCATCCTTTCCTGCCTTTCGTAGGGCCAGTTCACACACGTGCCCATGCAATGTCTATGGTTTTGTATCCTGGTAACTTCTGGATATCCTGAAAGTGGCGTTGTGAAGCTGTACATTTCTTAAGGCACCTAATGGTAAGATCTGAAAATTGTATTTTCCGGCAATGGAACAATGACAAGAATTAAATAACAAAAACCAGTATTAAGATCAAAATTAATAATAAAGATCCTTGTTGATGCCTTTAATGTCTCAACTAGTATCTACTTTGTTTTAGGTTAAGTTGTAGTAAGTCTTACTAACTTAAGGTAAAGTTTCTTTGGCTACAGTAGCTGCTGCCTTTTCTCAGCTATCCATCCTGCTCCTGGGGAAGGACAGGTCAGATAGCAAACACCATGTTTCACCATGTTGTGTTGAATGGGAGCTGCCTCTCCTCTTTCCTTCCTCCTCAAGGTTTTTCAATTAATATTTCTGTGATATGCATTAACTAACACATTCCTGACTTTAGACCGCTTCTCTCTTACAGCCCACTGGGTATGAATTTGTAAAACTTTATACGTCATATTATGAAAAATATTAACATGGCAAACTTTTGAGCTGTGCTTATAACTAGTCTTATTTTGTAAGCATTTTATTAGGATTAAATGTCATACCACAGATGGTGACATTGGAAGTGGGTGCTTAATTTGAGTAAAATCTCCATATTGCCCTCCGTACAGCCTTGGTTTGATAAATGCACGCTGTGTTTTCCCTCAGTGCACTAAGGGCAGCAGCAGACCCTCCGTGCTCCCCATCCTACTCTGTCCTCCTATATACGCCCCACTTGCAAACAGTAATTCCCTGCATCACTTTCATAGACAGTTGCTCCTCATTTTTAGCTTGGTTAAGACCAATACCAAAATAAGCCAGTAAGTACATATTGCTTGGTGGCTGTGTTTTTGTTCCCCTGTTGTTCTTCAGGAAGGATGATGCTTCATTTGCTCATCCGCCTTCCCTGCCAAGAGCTATTTCACAGCTAGGTTAGATCATCTTCAGGAGTGTGCTGGGGAGGACAGGAGGTGCCTTTGACAGCTTCTTCATTTCAGTATGATTCAGAGGTTGCTAAATCCCCATTTTCTGTTAGCTATATCCCCAAACATCCTGTGATGATAGCCCGTTATCTGACTTCAGCCTTTCCAATCTCAATAGGAGTAGTTTCTGGATGTCTTCTAGTGAGGATCTCATACAAGCGATGCCAGCTACTGCTCCCCTCCAGGCTCAGGGACTCTCTGAACTCCTGTGTGCAAGAAGGACCTAAGAAAAAAATGTTCTCATCTGAACATCATAACAAGCAGAACCTCATCTCTTCTGAAGACGTCCAAAAGAAAAATGTTAAGCTCAGTCTGAACATTTGACTACACCATGTCCAAGGATGCTTCTCCAAGTGTCAGGAGAGGCAAAAATCTGAAGAGGAAAGAGCATAGCTGCAAACAGTTTCTAATTTTTGGGCAGGTGAGGGGAATCCAAGAAACTGGGGAGCATAATCGAAGCAGACATTTATTCTCTGGTGGGTTTCATAAACTAAAAAGAGCCCCAAGCAATCCCTTTTGAGATCCTTTGTTACACAAATGCCTTGTAGATTGGAGCATGACACTTAAGAGTGGTATTGATCGATGTATTGATTTTTATCATAGGAGGAGGCAACTAGTGCAATCAAAATATCTGGCAATCAGCTGGGAGAAATGCATACAATAACCGCTGATAAAAAGTCATATTCCTTCCCTGCTGACACAATTAAGTTTTCAGTTTCCAGAAATACAAGGTGGGGAAATTAAGCTTCAGGTGAAACTAGTCATTTATTCTACTTGACGTAAAGTGAAATGCTGGCAGAAAACAATCCAAAAATATTTTATGAATATTGAGTCTTTGGATTGACTCAGCCAAGTTTGAGTCCTTTAAGCATATGTGAAGCTCTGGAGTTTGTTGGAATGGATCTGTGGAATATATATTTTCCCTGGCATTCAAGTCACGTATCTTAGTTACACCTGCAAATGACAGAGAACAACCACAACAGTATGTGGTACCTAAATCTGAACGCTAACTGTCAAGACAGATCATAAATACACTTGTTGTTTGTGCTGTGGCAATAGTCGTTGTATGTTTTAAATATCATACAGATTCAGAATCAAGACACTGATTTGCTTTAGATGGGACAGATAAGCCCAAAGTCATCAAATCTTGTGGCAAATTCTGTTCTGCAAGATCAGCTTTTTCAAAGTCTCATCACTTTTTAGCATAGGTACAACCATTCTCCACAGCACAAGTAGTTCAGGAAGCACAAGAACCCAAGCACAGGTGCCTGGGAAGAAAAGTGGATGTCCCAGCAAGCCTCAGGTGCAAAATCTCCCTTTGATCCACAAATGAAAATTCTGTCTACATGAGAATTGCTATTAGCTTATCTTTATAGTCTATCCAGCACAAGAAATATCAGTCTCTTATTTAAACAAAGAATGTTTAAAATGTAAAACCGAAAACAGACACAAAGTAAGCAAAACCCCATCTGTGTTTTTCCTCAGTTTATGCTGGTTTAGATCCTTCAGCCTGAGCCAACAAGGTTGTGTTGGTCAGGTTTGCTTTACAGGGTGGGACCTTGACCACGTCCTTGCAGCGTTTTCCCTGAAGACATCTGCTTACCTGGCTGAGCTCTGCCCCATCTTTGTAACTAACAGCATCTCAGAGGCTGTTGCTGCCTGAGGGATTCCCAGACTGAAGGAGGATGTTTAAAGAGAAAACGCTGCTCTGGCAGTCAAACACAGCTATGAAAACATGCTGGGAACATTCAGATAAGGACTTAAACTTTTTTTGAGAGATCAGATTGTGCCTTTTTGTGCTGTTTGCCGCTGCACTGAGAATATCTGCACATGCTGCCTTGGAGGTTGATTCCTTCAGGCAGAGCTGTTTTTCCTAAGCCAGGCTAACCACAGAGGCGATTTCTTTCCCCTCTCACATGATGAATCTCTCAGTGGTGGCCCCAGCCCTCCAACCTATGGACCTGATGTCCAGAGCACCACAGTCCTATGCTGTACAGTAATTCAGATGCATCATTGAATCCACCGTACTGCAGCTTTTCTGAGCCTTGGCATAAGCTGGTGGAATATCACCCTCTGTCTGTGTCTCTTCGTATTTGTACCTGTGTGTGTAAATACTTTGTTTGCATATACCTGCTGTTAACATTAGGCTACTTCTGCTATTTTGTGATTTCTTTTAGTCCTCCTGCAAATACGAGTATCTTTCAGGGCTCACAAAACTGGCAGACCCTACCTGTCCATTCCTTTATATATTGCCTTCAAATTTAAAGTGCAGAAGCAAACAAATAAGTTCAAACTTCTGAAGGTTGTGATACCCCTTCCTTGGTTGCTCCTGGGCCTCTGTATTTTCTGCTTCAGAGGAGACGACATAGTCTATAAATCTCTGCCTTAGCCTCTGCTTTGGTAAATGAATGTTGCTCAGATTTATGTTTGTTCCCCTTCTTGAGGAAAAGTAAAGCAAAGCAATGATACATGTAGCAAATGGAACAGAAAATTGCATTTTAGCCAACAAGTTTAAATGTAACTGACAAGTTTTGGCTCAACTACAGCAATCGCTGGTCCATCCTCTTATGAAGTAAACCCAATTTTGTACCTACAATTCTTTGTGTTACATTGAGGCAATCTACGATGTACTTTGCCCAATAATTTAGCAAAAGATCACACACCTGCATGACTAGCATGATACTTGCTACCTGTATAAAATACAACAAGGTTTTGCCCTCTTTTTATATAAACTCATCTCTGTTTCTATAAAAATGTGAAGGTGTATTAGCCCTTACAAGAGAAATAGTAAGAGGTGTGCTGGACTTTGCAGACATTTGTTCTTTATAATTTTATCAATGCTCATCCTAAATCCTTTGCTTGCACTTCTTAGAATGGTCTGACAGTACTAATTATTTTTAAAAGTGAAATGATTTCTTCTAGAGCAGAGATCTCTGATTTGGCCAAAGCATATGGTTTTCACACACTGCACTTCTAAGCCCTTCGCTTATGCTAGTAATCACTTGTTATTTATAAGTGAGCAAACCCAAATATTTACCTTTGGGTGTCTAAATTGTGGCACTGGTTTCCATCCAGAACTGTGCTATCTTAAAACTAATATCTGAGAACAGTATTATCTGGGGAGGACATTGTCACACCCTTGGCTAATGAGCACATTTCAGAAGTGTGATTTCAACCACACATAGCAATGAAATTAAAAGTTTCCAAACATCCCCTGTGATACTGAGAATATCAACACTAAGCTCCTGGTTAAATGTTCCTGTTTCGAAGCTAGATGTGACCCTGAGAGCTCTGAGTTTCTACTCCTGCTGCTTACGCTAAAAGAATAGAACAGAAAGGAGTATTTTCAGTTGGAAGGGAAAATATTCTATTCTATTCTATTCTATTCTATTCTATTCTATTCTATTCGTGTGAAAGGTGAAAGGGAGGCATGAGACTACAAGTGATTGCAGCGTGAGAGAGGGGGAAGGAAATATTTTGGTTAGATTTGAACATAGGATTAACACAGAAAATAAAAAATAATTACTATGTGGAGCAAGAAAAGAAAGGAACATGTACTGTGTTGGAGGCACTAACAAGATACAGAGCAGAGAGTTATGCATGCTAATGCTGATCTGAAGAAGGAGATGCACCTAGCCTATCCCTCTCTATGTCCTAGTATTCTCTAAACAAAAATAAATAAATGCAATTAAACTGACAAGAGAGAAGGGACCTTGGGGCTTGGAAGTTGTTGAGAGGCAGCATGACAAGAGCTGAATATACCTGTCACAGAGTTCAGTACACCTATTTTCATGACATATGTCTTGTTGACTCTTAAGCTCGCGGATAGGTGAGCTGACTTAAAACCTCCAGCCTGAGTACACCACAGTAAAGCAAGGGTAAAACAGCCTTAGGAGCTCACTGATGTCTCTCCCTTACAATTCACCTACATGTAAAGACAGAAGACCATGAAGGACTTGGGATGCTGAAGACACTGGCCCAAGGTGGCAGCTTCTCCTGCCACCTGGTCAAAGCAGCCAACCTCAACTTTCTCGCTGTCTCTGGAAGCCATGGAGCAATCAGCCCCCAGACGCCTCAGTAGTTACCTGCATGGTCATGGGAAGGATTAGAAGGAGACAGATGATCACAAAACTCACGGTTTTCAGTGCACAATCACACCAATTATGTCAGGGCAACACAAGATTTTTAGGATCAGACACGCTAAAATGATAAGCAATTTTTTCAATCACAAAGGTCATTCATGTAACAACCAGCTCACCTTACTTCACGCCCAGACCATTTGCTATTGCAGACCCATCAAATGGGTTTACACATCATGATCTCCACACTGAGCTTGCAGCCAAATCTCTCAGTGTTTTCCCTAATAGTGTAGCAGAGGAGTCTAGGATGGGTTACCTGGAAAATAAGCCTTATTTAGCAAGCGGAGATGGCGATTGTACTGTCCCTGTGTTTCTAATGCAGTCAGGAAATTACTTTCAAACAGGACCACAGATCTGGTGGCTCCAGATAGACTCGTCACCTCATATACCATCCAAAAAAGCAATTCAGTTACCAACATGGTTTCAGCTGACTATATTGGTGCAAAGAGTGTTTTTCTTGCTGAGCTTTACAGCTTTTGAGTGATTGAAAAGCACTAAGCAAGATCTCACAGTGATTAACAACAGTCTGAAAAACATGGTTTCAGCTACAAAACTTGGTAAAATACTGCCACTAAATTCTGGTGGGAATTCCCAAACTGGCTGTGAACATGCCATGAGGACACAAAACCAGGACATTGTGGTACTGAGGCCTCAGACTATTTAGGAGGATGCATGGCTTACTGAAACAGCTATTTTTAAAAAATGAGGCTGTCATGGCTGAGAAATAAAATATGGAGAGAGACTATCTATTGGGATCATCTATTATACAGGCATTAGGTTTACAACACCAGAAGCTGAGAAAAAAAATGTATCGGGAGACCCAAGAATAGCTGCAGATTTCTGCCTGGGACACAGGCATGCCCTGAGCACATGTATAACAAGAGAACATTACAGCTGAGGCACAAAAGGTGTGACACCGTAATAGGTCAAATGGGGATTTCTGAGCAGGGATTCCCCAGTTCTTGCAAAAAAAAAAAATCTCTCTTTTTTTTAATTTGACACAAAACAACTAAGCTTCTTGCTTTCTTTTTATGGGAAAGACAACTTAGGACTTCTCTCCTGAAATAAGAACTGATGACACCGATTACTGGAATTATCCTTTTATTCTGAATAGGCTAAGAAATGCTAATTTCTCCCAACCATTTCATACAGCTGGTGTGCCTGGAGTGTGATAATTGTTACACAGGTAAACTGTGTTGCTATCAGAGTAAAAGATCAGAGAAATTAAGACCACGCTAATCTAGCCGCTGTCTCAGAGAGGGCTTGTAAAGGAAATCTTGTGTATATTTTGGCAGTGCTTTAGCTGTGCTACCAAGCCTCTAGCCGCCAAGGTCTTAACTCCTAGCTGTTTAACAGGCATGCCTGCATTTGGCCAAAAAAATGGGTGTGTTCCAGGGGCTAAACACAACCTCATTAAATAAACTTGGTTGGTGAGGCTGCCATAGCAGTGTTATTGAACAACATGTTCCCGGTATGTGCGTTCATGAATTCAGCATGTACAGCCGCTTTGTCTAGCCAGTTTTGAATTGCTCAGTTTCATCTTCTCCAGCTGTAAATCATGTTGCTTAATTAATCTTAATTAAGTGTTGCAGGCATCTCTCAAGCTCAGTTATCTCTTTATTAAATTACAGTAACATACCATATAATGTTCTCTATTTGATGGGATGTTTTGCACAATAGTTTAATCCAGAAACTGAAAGAATTAATTAGTTCTTAGAATATGTCTCTAAGCGGGTGGCCAAGTAAACTGCACGTTTGTCACAAATGCCTGGACTTGTTAGTCATCGTAATCTATTGGTGATATTATATAGACAGAATCAGAAACATATTGCCCCGTTCCGTGGCTCTCAGCTCTCTGTAGGCTCTTCTGAAGTAGGAATCAGATTAATGTTAAAAAGAGATATCTGGCATTTGTCAGCTGAAAGGCTTGGCCACAGCCCAGGAGAGTTTGCAGTTTCGCTCTTGTTCCATAAATGTTTACTCCCTGTGAATCGGCCCCTCTCTGCATTCCCAGCTATATTGTGCTACGGTCTGAGCCACCTCTCAAAAGGGATCGACTGCCCAAGGACATCTGGTACACCAGCACGAACTCGTGCCAGAGCAGAACCAGCGCAACGTGGGACCACTGCTCCTGGAAAAGCATCTCAGTGGTTGTGATGGCTCCATGGCGAACAGAACATTTCCTTCCTTACCACCTGCCTGTGTATCTTTACTGGGCCATACCAGTTCCTTTTCTCAACAAAGCCCAGAGCTGCTGGCCTCCTGCTTTTCTCTGCCAAAAAGAAGCTGGGTCAGCAAAAAATTGAACATTACAGCAAAACTCTTGCAGCAAGGACAAAGCTGAGCAAAGGCAGGGGACTCCCCCGAGCAGACTGTAGCCCCCGAGCTCCCGGGGCCGCGTGGCCCTGACGCTGCTGCACCGCTGGGCTCTGCTCTGCTCGTCAACTTGACCTGTGGCGCCCTTTGCTGTCATGCTTTTCTCACTTTGCTGCACATGGCTGTTATTCCTTCAGCAATACAAATGGAGGGGAGCACAATGTGAGCTGCACTGGCAACCAGGCGAGGTATGCAACCCCTGAAGATTGATTGCTTAAGATTGCACTTTCTCTCCACCCACCCACAGACATATACACTCAGTCAAATACACTTTACCGTAAAAGTACAATACTTGCTAAAGAAAAACATGCAGAGCCTGACTGGTTTGCCATCAAAATTTCTATGAACTTTCTGCTTCTTCTTGAACTGAGCAGAGAGGTTCAGATGCATCAGCAATCTCTCCATGTGCAGGACACTTGGGTTTTGCAGGTTAGGAGGCTGATGAGAACATGATGATCCTTGGAGACTCAAAAATAAGTACTGAGGGGCAATTACTCCAAAGCAGCATGCAGCTTTCATTCATACTTCAGGAATCGGCTTCATCCAAATGGGGAGAAAATCCAGCTGGCCCAAAGCCCTTACAAGCATAAATGCTGGTTTTCCGGTACATATGGCAGTACCATTCAAAGAGCTATGACAATGATACTGTTTATAGCTCTGAAAATGGCGCTGCCATCTGCACCATGGTGCAGTGGCTCTCATCCCCAGGATGCGACTCTGCAGCAGGACCCGTCCCGTGCCCTGCTCTTCTACGTGCTCAAGTGTCCTGATAAAACACAGCGCAACTCTCGGATCGTTAGTTGAAATAAATGAGAATGGAGGTGCGATTTCAGTTGAGAAATCCCTGCCATCTTAAAGAAAAGCACCCTTGAAGTTCCCATTGTGGTTGTCTGGAGGAAAAGACAAGGAGGTGCTGGCTGCACAGTCTTCTGCTGCTGTTGGTACAGTTGGCAGTCGGAGGAAGCACCGGCCTACTGCATGCTATTCCCTGCAAAAGCTAAGGAGGCTGTTGCAGTGGTGCAAGTGGAATATCGTGACAAAAGCACATGTGCACATGTACACACACACACGTGCCAGTTTCCTCTTTTAGCCTGCGGTTTAACAGGAAAAAAAGGGAAAGCCTTCCTCTCTTTCTTGATTCCCCCCATAAACTGGCATATTTTCTTTCTTTCACTTTTGATTAAAGTCAAGATGTTGCAGTCAAGTGTACTGCAGTCCTCTCCCAGACTAGTTAGTAAATGCTGCACAACATTGGACATTAATTTCTCCTGGAGAACAAGCACGTGGCATTCGCAGGGCATGATGCGCACGCTGCACCTACCAAGCAAATTGCCAGATATCCACATTCCAATTAATCCCAATGTGCTGCTTGCAATGAAGCATCAATCATTATTATTGCCCTTTCCAGCTGGAAGCCAGTTCTAGGCTGGGTATTTCCAGTTGCTCTTTGAGAGCAGTCTTCAAAACTGAAAGATTTATGCTTTGGAAAATTGTGCAGCCCCTCATTTGTGTTGCTGAAACATTTTTCCAAGACAACTGTTGTATGACTACAGCCCTAACTCCCACCAGAGCTTATCCTTATCACACTAATGCATTGTTAAAGTAGGAAGAAAGACAAAAAGGAGCTTTTCTTTCTCCTTGGCAGTGGCATCCTACCTGCAGTCTCCAAGGATGATTGTGGGAAAAGATTTGTGTTGCAAGTTGAAAATACATTTTCTGATGTGTGAAGCATTTGAATCAGCTGTGTTCCTACGACAGGCACTGACAGCTTTCCTCTCAGTGCTTTTAAGCCTCAGAAAAAACCCAGCAGGATCTCAAATAACTTTTCTGCAGCCTCACTGAGTATCTGTATTCAGATATTCAGTATTCAGACCAGTTATCCTCAGGGTACTCAGCCCCCTGAGCTGGAAGACAGGGATAGCGAGCAGGATAAACCCCCCATAATCCAAGAGGAAGCAGTTAACGACCT